>NC_072467.1:27746581-27769081 GCF_027596085.1 Anoplopoma fimbria | reverse complement strand
CATCACATTGGCACCACATTGGCACTACATTGGCATTACATTGGCCCCGCTTTGGCACCACATTGGCCCCACTTTGGCCCCACTTTGGCCCCACATTGGCACCATATTGGCACTACATTGGCCCCGCTTTGGCCCGGCATTGGCATCACATTGGCACCACATTGGCACTACATTGGCATTACATTGGCCCCGCTTTGGCACCACATTGGCACCATATTGGCACTACATTGGCCCCGCTTTGGCCTGGCATTGGCACAACGTTAGCCCGGCTGTGGCCCGGCCTGCAGCGGGTCACAGCTGTCAAACAGATCAGCAGGACTTCTCTTTACTCCACACCAACAGCTGTCTGCTCGGAATCCTCCGGACCGTCATCAGCGAAGAGCTCCTCAGCTCACAACTCGCCTCATTACCGCCCTTAATGGAGGGAAGACGGAGACAAGGTAAATACTATTACCGATCAGAGCGCGGGACACCCGAGCCTGGAGCGGTGCCCCGTTTCACAGCCGGTACCCGACACCCGAGTCTGCCTCGTTACGGAGACCGTAACCCCGCCACACTCTGAGTCCGCTCTTATTTCTGTTCTGTAAACCTCAGCGGACCAAACAGAACTCGGCCCGTTTGAAGGATGTTGTTTCCTTCTGAAAATGGGAGGAAAGTAAATCTGAGTTTGGTGCTGAGGCCCGGTGACCCCCCCTCACACCCTCACACCCCCATCCTGGATGCCTTTTCGTGCCAGACGCTGTGATTACCCAGAAAGCCTCTGGAATGCCCCCCTTGCTCATTAAAGAGACAAATATAGCTCAACGTGGTCCGGTGAGGGACGGAGGGTAAATGGATGCTGCAGTGTTATGTGGCACAAATTAAACAATGATGAATGATGACGCTTAGAGGAGAGGGTGGGGGGGTAAAAAACACGACTATTTCCAGAGATGGCAGAAACACATTCTTTACACATGAGAGGCGTTCGGTGTCTGTGGGTAATCGGACCACCGTGATGGAGGAAAGTCGAGCGTCAGTTCTGTTTTCACCCTTTAAAACTAAAAGTTTGTCATTTTAACGCTGATACCACTCAGACCCCCACCAGCACTGATCCAGCATTAATACCACTGATACTTCTAGTACACCCATGACTAGTAAACAACTGTGTTTCCAGGTGTTGTGGAGTTCTTGAGTCAGCGTCGGTTGAAGACTGCAAGTCCAAGTGAAATAATCTGGAGGTGTGGAGTTAGAAATCATTTGCTAAGCCCCTCCCCCTTTGGTTACTGTTGCGAGGCCTGTCAGCCACTCTGCTCGCCGATTTATTGAAACTTGATCAGCTGAACAAGACGAGGTTAAAATCAGTAAACAGTTGGTAAAAGTACAACCGCTGCTGCTGTGAGTTCTATCATTATTTTCTGCAGTACTACTCGACGTTCTAAAAGTGTAATGAATGTTGGTAAATAGTTTTTAAGCAGCGAGCAGGTTGTTTTTGACGGCTGTGTTGCTCTCTGCACAGATTAAAGTCTCCTGTTGCTCCACATGGAGGGAATAGTGACGATGACTCAGATATCAGAGATGATCGCTGTCACCTGAACTGAACCGACGTCCCGTGTATCGATGTCACTAGAACACATATCAGGAGAAACAGTTTGTCCATAGAATAGAACCAGTTTGATTATTCATGACAGTAATACAGATCTGATGTATCTGATCTCGTGAGACATTCAGTGTCCATAAATCTGGATTCAGTGGCTGGTGGAGGACTGTAATGAGCCCGTCCAACAGAAAACGGTATTTCACTGAACAGACCGTTGCTCGTTTATCGTGTGAAACAAGAAGTCAACGTTGATTTATTTGTCACTTAACTTACTTACTTCTGTAATGACACTTTTTACTTATTTTAACCCAAACAAAGATCTTTAACTAAACCTAACTAAATTGTTTCCTGTGAAGACGGAAGTTTATTTTGAAAAGACTGTATTCATGTTGAGCGTGTGTTGCTGGAAATGAAGAATTGTAAGAATTCATAAGAACATTTTTATGAGGAAACGTTGAACTTTTTTGTCTTAATTTGCAAAAATCTTGTCTCTAAAAAAACCATTCTATTAGTTTCCCATTTATATCAGGTTTATAGAATAACGTTTAATATCTTAACGTGTTTTACATCAGGAAACAATAAAAGCTGGGAAATAACAAACATCAATAACTGAAGTAAAAATACATATCTATATTTGGTGTTATTGTTCGTACTACAATGTAATAAATACAAATAGAAAACCATATGAAGGAGTGTGTGTGTTGAACACACAGGTAGCAGTAAACACACTCTGCTGGTTGTGTGTTAAACAGCAGTTAATGTTGTGATGAGCAGATCACAGACTAATGACACTCAGATTACACAGTGTGTGTGTGTGTGTGTGTGTGTGTGTGTGTGTGTGTGTGTGTGTGTGTGTGTGTGTGTGTGTGTGTGTGTGTGTGTGTGTGTGTGTGTGTGTGGCCTCTCTGTGTGGTCCGTCACCCTTTAACCTGAAGGCCTGAGGAGCCTCCACAGTCTGAGTCAACACGCTGCTGCTGCTCTTCACACTTTAGAGCATCTTCATCTTCATCTTCGTCATCTTCCTCCTCGTTCACCGCTCAGCTCGTAGTCAAGTTTCTTAAAGAGTTCATCAGAGCTGGAGGAAGTACTCAGATATTATACTACAGATAAAGTAGAAATAATCATGATGCAGAATGTCACATTTCATGTTGTTGTATTGGATTATAAATACCAGCGTTAGGAAAGTACTTTGACTCAAGTGATTAAGTGCAATTTTTGACCTTCTCGTACTTAAGCTGAAGCTCCGTTTCATGAAACTTTATTCCACATTTCAGAGGGAAATATAGTTATTTTAACTCCTCAACATGACAGTTTAAAAACACATATAGTATGTTTATATGATAGTGTGCCGTACTAAACTACTAATCTACAGTAAATCAAGTTGCAGAAGAGATCGATGAAGAACTAATGCAACACTTTACATTACAATACGTTACAATACGCCATGTTACAATACATAACGTTCTAATATGTTACGTTATCAATAATACCTTTACGTATAAAAACTAACGATGGTCGACAAAAACTAATTACAGAATGCATAATGTTCAGGTTGAATATTACTACATTAGGTGAAGAGCTCATTATGAGTCAGGCCTCGCCTGAATATATTATAATTATAATAAATATATGTTTGAGAGGGAAAGAATGAAATAAAAGCAGAGCAGCGCCTCTGCCAACTCTAAAATCATAATTGAAGAGGAGAGTATTGAGTGATGAAGGGAGGAACTACAGAGACAGTATAAGTCCTTTTTCTGCTGGCCCTTTTTAAGAGCACTGGTTCATTCTGAAAAGGAACTTGAGTGCAAAGACTTGAGACGTTGAACATGCAAAACAATGACTTGGTCTCATTCCTGCTGTTACAACCATCTATAATTAGAGTTTGTTGCTTTTTTTTGTTCAGATCTATTTCCTGGAGACCCGCCCCTCCTCTGTTTCTGCTCCCGAGGATTTCCTCCATTTCTTCCATGTTTTTGAAGTTGATGTTCTTGCATGATTCCTGCACTTCTTGGAGGTCACTCTGGATAAAATCATAAGCTGAAAAACTGAGTCACAAAGAACCGAGGCTCTGAAGACAGAAGGACCCTGATCAGATTGTTCAGAACCCTCGAGGCAAATTTCTGATTTGACTTGACTTGATATCTGTGATCATAATCCACAACATAGTGAAGAAAAATAGCTTGTATATGAAGGTGATGTCTAGGAGACTGGGTCTCTAGGTTTCCAGTCTGGTCTGGTCCCTGCAGACTGGTCCCCCCCCTCCTGTTCGTCCCCACAGGAGACCAGCAGACCTCAGCTAAGATCACAGCAGCTCAGTGTTTACCTTCATCTCCGGCCGTTTGATTCCCTGCGTCCTCTCGGGGGGGGGTCTCTGACAGGACCAGCAGCTGAGGACAAACCCAAACACAGACACAGATTCTGGACCAGCCTGTGGCCGTGGGCTCCTAACGATGAGCTCCGAGGTGTCCTGTCCTCTGGTGGTCCGCTCACTTTGTTACATTCTTCTTCTGGTCAAATGGTGACGTCTGTGTGGAGCATCGACGCCTCCGCCAACGCCATTTGATGAGCGGAGCGATGACAGTTGGACGAAACATTCCTCAAGTGGTTTAGATAAACTTTTTTTTTTTGTCCTCCAAACTTTTTAGATATGTTTGAGGATGAAAGAAGGCCGGAAATCTAGCGAACAAATCTCCTTTAAAACAATGTTTTTATTGGTAATTCACTATTCTGTCTTCATATACCGACAAAAAAATCCAGTAAAAAGGGAAATTCTGGGATTATTTAGCCAATCAGGTAATATTGTTTATTGATTTATTAAAATAAATACCTAAATATCAAAATAAATAAAAGGTGGAGGTGTTTTTCAGTGAATATAAAGCTGCAACTGTCATCATCAGATAAAATAAGGATTATAGTTTTTGATTAATTGTTAAGAAAATGAAAGAAATAAACACAAATATCCATCACAGTTTATTACAGTCTGTCCTCCAACATATTCCATATAATGGTTGCTGATGATCGATTATTAATCACTTATTAAAATCTATATCAGTTTTAACTCAGCTGATAATTGACAATCAAATTCAGAAATAGAAGATTAATTTGTTGTTATAACACGTGTGCTAACAGAGAAAATCTGCAAGAATGAAGATGATTATTGTACAAATATGATAATTATTGAATGTCTGGAGACGCTGATCTCAGGGTGTATTAAACTGGTAACCATAGCAACAACACTGGTGCTTCAGGCTCTGCCAGCGAGGAACTGACTGGGTCATGAAGTTAAACTCACTACAAACACATTTTAAAACACAGATTTTGTACCAGTGACCACGATGTAAAAACTGTTAATTATGTTTCTTTTTTCTTTGGTCAGAAAATAAAATGACTAAAGTGAGGAGCAACGTTTCCTTGATGAGGGTCTGACAGGATTCAAATTTATTAGATTTTTCTTTCAAATTTGTGACTTTAATCTCAGAGAATTGAGGAGATTTTTATTTCAGTTTTTTGACTCCATTCTCATAGAATTTATGACATTTTCCTTTAAATTTATGAATTTAATCTATAAGAATTTTAGATTTGTTTTCTTATTTTCTGACTATCTTCTTGTAGATTTGTGACTTTAATCTCTGAGAATTTATGATTTCTTTCTTTCAGTTTTTTTACTTTAATCTCAGAAAACTTTGGATTTTTTTCTCCTAAATTTACAAATCTCTGATATACCCAATTATTTATCAGAATATGGTATTTGTATTGTATTTATATTGTAATTACCTGCAATGGCCCTAATAAACTGTGATAAGTAGACATATATAGTTTCATAAAATGGAAATGCTCAAGTCAAGTAAAAGTACCTTTAAGTTGTACTTGAGTAAATGTACTTTTCAGCACTGGTATTACTGGTCCCAGTGGCAGAGACTCAAACACTAACTGCCTCTGAATTGCTGCAATCAGGACTCCTCACACCTCCGAGCCTCCGAGCCTCTGAGCCGCCCACTCTGCTTCCTGTTTGACGCTTTGACACGTCTCACCGGTCGTTTCCATCCAGAGCGTCAACGAGATTCAGAAGATCCATTCACACATCACCTCCCAGGTCTGAGTGGACACTGTGCTTTTATTTTGAAAGGATGTATCCTGTGTGTGTGTGTGTACTGTTGCTCTCATGGAGAGGATTCAGATTTCATGTCACTTCTTATGTTTGTTCTTGTACCTTGACAATAAAACATATAAAACTCTTTAAGATTTTAATGTTTAAAATGTTTATGTTATGACTTTCTTTCTCATAATTTTTCTCATAAATTTGTGACTTTAATCTCCAAGAATTTTTGAGTTTTTTCTTTCAAATCTGTGACTTTAATCTCAGATAATTTATAAGTTTCTCTCGTGAATTTACAAATTTTATTTCCGAAAAATTCTGAACCCTCTGCCGGCTCCATAATATATTTTTTTACAATGGCTCTAAGATGCCATCGTGTAAGTACAAGTACATTAAAGTTGTACTTTAGTAAACGTACTCTGCAGCACTGGTATCACTGGTCCCAGTGACGGATCAGCGGGGTTAACCTTAAAGCTCCAACATGTAAACGTGATCGTCTGCAGGCCGATGTGTTCCTGTTGAGCTGAACATGCGAGTCAGCAGAGCTGTTTATAATCTTTTACACGGTTGAAGAATTTACTCAGTCATGGAAACTGAAGCCGGGTCTGATCCGGCTCCGACATCCTCCAGCTTCCTGCCTTCTTCTTCTTCTTCTGCTTCTTCTTCTTCTTCTCCTTCTGTTTCCTCCGTCGGCGGCGTGGAGCGGCGGCGGCGTGGAGCGTGGCTGTGACAAAAGCAGAGGAATGCCGTTGGCTGCAGCAGAGAGCCGTCTGGCCTCGGACGCCGAGCTGTAACCGTAGCACGCCGGCCATAAACGCTGAGCGCCGAGGACGAGGGAGGCCCCCAGGAACGACCGGAGATCGGGTTTCAGCACCGTGATGAATTCTACATCCCGAGGTTCACAAGTGGAGACACAAACTGCTGTTAACAGCAAATAAAGCAGCAGCAGAAGGAGAGGGATGGAAAATAAAACCCTGGAAATCAAGTTACCGAATATATGTGGGGGGAGATTACAGTACATTTACTCAAGTAGTTAAGTACGAGTTGAGGTACTTGTACTTTACTTTACTGTACATATTTCTGGTATGTTTTACTTCTAGTCTACTACATCTTAGTGGGAAATAATGTGTTTTTTTACTGCATTTTTTCATTATTCTTCATTTGGATCCCCATAAGCTTCCACAAAAATCGCTAGAACTACATTTATTTTACATGTTATAGTTGCTAGTAACTTTTCATATGCATAAAAGATGATCAATTTAGAAAGTATGACACATTGTTAAAGATTAAACTCAATATTTTTGACCTATCTCAAGAAAGGAGTGTCTAGTTGTGTCTCCTCATCTTGTTTCATACGTCTATGAGTTGTTAGCAGTTCCACCAAAGAGATTTCCTCCTCTCAGCTTCTCAAATATTTATATTTTAACATTGAAGGAGAAACAGGTAAAACTCTTGAATATAAAAATAGAAAGATTAAAAAGAAAAGTCAGAAAGTAAATAAATGTTGTTCTGGTTCAGAACTTA
Source organism: Anoplopoma fimbria (assembly GCF_027596085.1). Classification (NCBI taxonomy): domain Eukaryota; kingdom Metazoa; phylum Chordata; class Actinopteri; order Perciformes; family Anoplopomatidae; genus Anoplopoma; species Anoplopoma fimbria. The sequence continues at coordinate 27,761,885 of NC_072467.1, read as the reverse complement.
GTTTCTTCTTCTTCTCTCCCATTAATCATCTCACTACCCCCCAGATTTACCTGGTGACCCTTTGGAGGGGCCAGACCCCTATGTTGGGAACCGATGGACTAAACTTACTGTATATAAAGCAGGTTAAAGCTACAACAGGATTTCGGATGCAGAATGTTGAAATTACTTCTGTAATGTAGTATTTCTTTAAAGTTACTGCTAGGAACTTTTATGTTGTGTTGATTTTGGCGGTCCCTGTGGACTAAAGTGGTAGTGTTTCCAAGGAGTTTCTGGTGAACCTTCATGATTTCATCTGGTTTCTCCAGAATCCGACCCGGTGGCTCCGATGACGAGCTTTAAGAATAACTTTATAGAAACAGACGATCTTCTCTCTGATGGTCTGGTTTACTGATGGAGGTCTATAGAGGATCAGGACTAAACTGGTTCAGAACCAGATATGAGTTCCTCCCCTGTCACTTTAGGTACAAGTTTAATAAAGGTAGTTTCTACATTGTTATTTTTAGAATAAGTAGCACTTTTAATCGACTACTTTTCACTTTTTGTTCCTTTTGTATTTCCACGCAGAGTTGTGAGATTGATAACTGTAATGTAACCACAGTTCTATGATGATGAACAGTGAAAGCTGAGCTCATGGTTCTGGTTTTAACTTGTGACTCCTGTCCAGAGAGGAAACTTTCCCTCCCAGATGAGCTCAGTCTTCTGAAGAACAACCAGCTCACATGCACAAGTTATTTTTTGTTGATTTTTTTTTTCAGGCTGCCATTAGCCTCTTGGCACGCGGTTCGCTCTGCGTTATGGAGTTTGTCCCCATCAGCACCTGCCCGCCTGCCAGAAACCTGCTTCTATCGGCCCCCTAAACAAAGGTCTTTAAGTAGCGGAGGGTCGGAGCGGGACGGACACATGAAAGTTTGAAAGCGCTGGTGGCTCTCAGAGAGACGAAACACGAGCTTGTGTTATTCCAAAACAAAATTATGGAAGACGGGAGTGTGTGTGTGTGTGTGTGTGTGTGTGTGTGTGTGTGTGTGTGTGTGTGTGTGTGTGTGTGTGTGTGTGTGTGTGTGTGTGTGTGTGTGTGTGTGTCGGAGGAAGTCAAAACCAGTTGGCTGTCAGCTCCATTTGGCTCCTGTCACACTCCCTCCATTTCTCATAGAGAGCCATAAGGAAGGCCTCAGCATGACCAGTTCCCAGAATGCCCCTCTGCTGCTCCCAACGCCAGCCATTCATCTCCCCCTCTCCCTAACCTCCCTCACCCCCCTCACCACTCCCCTGAGCCCTCATTTAAACCCATTTAAACCCCTCCGATATGACCAGGATCAAGTGTCCTGTGCAGCCCCCCCGACGGGCAGAGCAAGGCACTCTGGTCGAGGGTTTGAGTCCCACTGGGGCTGCAAATATCTGCACTTAAAACTACTGCAAGGTGCTTCAGGAGGGGAAGTGTGAGACAATACAGCACATCTTGTGTAACAGAGGAAGTCAAATCCATCTTGTTTTTTAGATAATTGGAAGAAAACACACGGTAAACATTGTGTTTGTTCCTGTGCCTTTACTTTTTACTGAACAAGAGTCTGCAGTCGTGCTAGCGGCTCTGTGAGGTTTTAGCGATCAGAGCTGTTCAGACATGATAGTTAACATTACTGACAATTTTACACAGTAAGCCCATTAGTTTTTACATGATTTAGAAACATGAGGTCTTAAAAAATCTTCATTATAGTAAATATTTTGGAGCCAAATCAAATTGTTTACAGGATATTCAACATGTTTCTTTATAATGCTTTTAATACTTAACTTATTTCTTTGCAGGGTTTGTTTAAAGTCAATAAACTAGGCCATGAATATGAAGTATGAGTTAACAGTAAATAACAATCCCTCCTCTTCATTGTGGAGGTTGGTTTAAGGAATTTTTGCCAGTTTCACTTTTTGTCTTCTTGATTTATCACATTATGTTTTGTTCGTACATCCCTCTGGTGTTTGTGGAGAATAATCCAAAGAACAGCACGTTTACTATAAATGGCTTTTGTGCGTTTCTCTCACTACGTTGCACACGCCAGTATAAACAAATTTCAAGGCTAAACGCTAACATTAGCATTCAATCATGCTAACAATGAAAATAGCTCAACACAAAGTCCAGCTGAGGCTGATTGAAGGTCTTTAGTTCTGCAGGTGTTTGGTTGTTGGACACATAAACATGTTGACCTGATGGTTTTGTTTTCGTATCTGTCATGGTTGCTTGACCACTCAGAGCCACCGTACATGCAAACGCCTTCATCCAAATATGAGTCTGATAAACGAATTAATTTGTCTACCAACATGAAGCACTTTACAACAAAGAAAGTAAAGAATACAGATGATTGCATTTTAATATAAAACATAATGTGTTTTAATGATATAACACTCTGAATGGAGTGTTTCTTTATAATGATTACTTTTACTTTTGCTACTTTAAGTACATTTCTCTGATAACACTTTTAAGTAACATTTTTACTTTTAATGAAGTATTTTTGTGGTGTTTTACTTCTACTGAAGTAAGTGATCTGAATACTTTTTATCAATTAGTTCTTTATCAGAACCAGGTCAGACTCCCGTCCATTGATACATTGAACTGTTTATATCATTATCATGTCTGAGTTTCAGCCCCATAAAGCTCCACCTGCTGCAGTCGGAGCCCGTCGCTCTGCTGAATACCTCACATGTTCTGTAATGGTGTTTCAGGCTCTTAATCAGACATTTTCTTTTCCCCGGGTCAGTGGATTTAGACAAACCGCAGGATATAATCCCGTTTTCCACTCACAGACGGAGCTGTGAACCCGGAGAGTATCGGAGGCGCCGTCCCGGCCTCTGCAGCCCGGCACTCAGCCAGGACAGGGTGGGGGGTCCCCCCGGCCCGGACCAACCGGCAGCAGCAGGAACAAACCAACAGGGCTATCTGAGAGGGGGGGGGGTTCTAGAGAGAGAGAGAGAGAGAGAGCAGTGTGAGGTCCAGATGATGAAAGAGAAGACGAGGCTGTGAGAACCAGTCTGCCTGCCAGAGCTCAGAGAGTTTCTGGAATATTTGAACATATTTTTACCCTTAAATAACACACAATCGTCCACAAATTGCTTCATGTTTCATGTCCAAAAGTATGTGGACAGCTGGACATTGAAGCCACGTGTGAGAGTTAAACATGTCAAAAAACAAGGAAATTTACCCATTTGTGACTGAAACTGAGCTAAAGAAATATATATTTGTGTTCTCTTTATTAATCAAAATAATCTGTCAAACCGACTGAAGAGCCGTCCTTGTCGTGCTATATTTGGTGTTTTGGCTCTTAATGGAACTATTGTTTTCATGTCTCGGCCAGCGACAGCCATATTATGTTTTTAGTTCATTCTTCTTCCTGATATCTCAGGAGCACCTGGAGATAATTTCTTCAAAATTGGCAAAATTAGATTTAGATTTTGGTACTCAAAGGTCAAAGGTCAAGTTCACTGTGACCTCAAACAGGTCCCGTTCTCGAGATATCTCAGGGAACGCATTGAATTCGCCTCAAGTTTGGCCACCTGAACCGATTAGAAGGTCAAAGGACAGTGTTACCTATCAAAACAAGTTTTGGGCCATAACACAAGAATAAATATGATGATTGTCAAATATATTAAAAAAAAAAGTAAAGATAAAATAATCCTTTATTAGTTCCACAGCGAGGAAATGTGCATTATAACAACAACAATGAGGTTAAAGGAACAATAAGAGGCATCGGTTAAAAACAAAACAATAATAAATTAGGAAACTCTAAAACTTCCAAAACTAAATCAAGATATAATCAGACTAAACGGTTGATACAGCACATGAATAATTGATTGAATCATTTGCCACTTTTTGGTTTGTGTGGTATCTTTAACACGATTATATCAGCAATTATTATTGTTATATTGTTACACTGTGGTATTTCTACTTCTAATGAAGTAAAAGATCAGAGCATTGCTTTCACCTCTGACTTCCATGCATAGGTTTCATTTTTTTGTGTCCCTTTTTTCAAACCTTTTTCTTTGTTGAATTAATTTCAATAACTCCATGTTTCTTCCCTCAGTAGCAGTTTACTCTGACTGAACCTGCTCAGTACCTCGTACATGTACATGGACTACACACTGAGAGAAGTTAGCCGGTCTCCTCTGCTAACAGGTGGACTTTGGGTCTCTGAGCTTGATGTGTTTTGCAGCCTCTGTTTCTGCCGCTGGTTTTATATAAACACAGCAGTCGGTATCAGGTTTAATATCAAACCTGCTGAAGCTCACAGTCACTGCTGGAGGAGGGGGGGGGGGGTAACCTGAGTGGGCATGGAGAATCAGGCTGCATGTTCAGGTGGGTTTAAAATCTGAGCAAAGCTGCATGATTGATGAGGTAAATATCGTACTTTTTACTGTACTTCATCTCAGAAGTAAATAATGTAGTTTTTACTGTACTACATCTCAGATTTAAATATTGTACTTTTTACTGTGTTACATTTGTCTGACAGCTTTAGTTACTTTTACTAAGGCCTCTTACTTGTAGTGGAGTATCTTTAGAAGTGTAGTATTAGTCATTTTACTGCAGTAAAGGATCAGCTGTTTTAACAGTTTGATTTTAGATTTTATATGTTTTCTATTTCGTCAACCTCTCAGCATTTTTGTTTAGAATCATTGTCTCTTCCGACCCATTATTGTCTTCTTTTTATTGCATTTTTCAGACTCTGATCTGATCTCATGTCAACATCATTAAAGTATAAACTCTGAGCTCTTCTCTGTCGTTGTTCATTCAGACTTTCCCCTCGTACTTTGCCGGTGTTTGGGGTTCCCAGGGCGGCTGAGCAGAGATTGGTCTACCACATTGACTCTGATGTAGAAAACAAGACTTCCAGGTCGCGGCGTCCCGTTCCGTAACATGGCAGGATCGTTTGTCCCCCCCGTGGGAGTTTCCAGCCCGGACACTTCCCTCAGGTTGCTGCTGTCCCCTGCAGCTCCTCCACCCTGCAGAGTCCTGCAGCCATGAGGGGGGTGCAGGGGTGGAGGGTGGAAGCAGTGTCAGAGGTGGAAGTGGATGAAGTTTCCAGATGCTCCACCAGCGTTTGGACTGCTGACAGTGCAGCTCCGGTCTCTATATGTGGGCCCTCAAGTCCACGATTTACGGTTTATTGTGTTGGTTTGACTGCAGGACGTCATCACGCAGTCACCTGTTCTCGTCCTTTTTAAGACCTGCTTTTGATTTGAGTCCTCAGTTTGGTATTGACTTACCTGGGCTGCCCCTTCATTACAGATGTATCTCTTATTTCTAATAAACTCTCATATGTTTCATTCAATCGATATTGTTAAATGTATAAAATGTCAGAAAACAGTAAAAACTGTTCAACCAGCCTGAAGTCTGAAGCTCAAAAACATTCAGTAAACAATAATAAAAAACAGAGAAATACAGAAATCATCACGTTAGAAGCTGAAGCCTGACGAATACTTTGTGTTTTCGATAAATACCTTTATAATATAATATCAAGAAACTGCCAGACTAATTAAATATAAAAAAGTATATATATTTTAACTTTACATTTACTTTACTTTACCTTCCTGTAAAGTCACATTAAACTGTCTGTGTATGTGATACACAGCACACGTGAACGTTACAACTGCACTTTTTCATTATTGATTCATCTGTTGATTATTATTTCATGACTGTTTACTTTTTAAATGGAGAAAAATAGTAAAAAATTCGATCACAACTTTTAAGAACCCAGTGTGACGCTCCAAAAAGGAATAACTATTCACCTTAAAATGATAAACTGTACGTGTATATATGTGTTTATAAAACCTACAGATTGGGAATGTATTTGTCTATGTGCGTATACATATACATAGTTTTTCTTTTCTTTTCTTATTTTACCTCTTTGATACTGATCTTTGCTTCACAATATCAATTAAGTTCAATAATCAAAATTTTCATACTCTATCTGTCCGTTAAATTACTAATTGATACCAAAAATACTCACTATAAATGTGTTACAGTCCATATTTATTACCGTTATTGCTGTCCGCTTGCATTGTGTTGATGTGGAGAAAAGTCAACCTTTTTTTTGGTTCTGAGTAAATAAAAATGATGCAGATTCATACGATCTACGAGTCTGTGCTTCTCAGAAGGCCAGTGTGTTTGTGTAGCCATGTGACCTTTGACCTGCTGACTGGGGGTCATTGTCTCGGTACGACAGGTGTCTGTCCATCTGTGAAAGACATAACAGATCTGATCCACTCAGGAAGCTCTCCTTCACTGTTCACAGCCTCCATCAATCCTGACTGATCTTAATTTAATTTGTCAAATAATCGAGAATATAAGAGTTGGATTAATTTCACATAATTGATAGTTGCAGCCTTAAATGTCCTGAGAATGTATTTCATTTTACGCTTCATTGTGACAACATTTAAACGCTTCTTATTGCATCCCTAATAACACCTGAATAGTACTTTTTGATGAATTAAGTACATTTTGCTTCCAATTATTCCGTACTTTTACTTCAGTAAAATGTTTAATGCATTACTTTTATTTTTATATTTGTACAAGATTATTTTTATAATGTGGTATAGCTTCTCAGTACTTCTTCCCTTACTGTTTTGTAACACATAATTGATCTTATCATCTTTTCAATTACTTTTTCTTAAATGAGTGAAACAGCGCCTCTCTGGGTTGTAACGGCAGGTGCATGTTGGTCAATGAAAGCGGTGAAACAGGGGTAGTGCAGTATTAGCATCAAAATATACTCAAAGTACAGAAAGTACTCATTATGCAGATTGGGCCATTTCAGAATAATATATATGATAAATTATGGGTTCATAGTTTTTGATGCTGTAATGTGTTCATCACGTTCAAGTTGAATTACTTTAAAACAACTTTATAAATACTTTATCTGCCAATTACTTAGCTCGTGAACTTACGCCCTGGAAAAGTATATCTTAATCTAAAAAAATATAACATCATAATATATTTGTTGTTTATATTTTCTGTCATTAATCAAAATCTGCAAAAAGGCATCAAAAAGTACAATATTTCCTCTGAAATTGCTCCTGAGTAGAAGTATGAAGTAGCATACAATGGTACTTTTTACAGTACATTTATTTTAAACCTTAAGTTACTTTGCAATAATAATACTAATAGTATTTAACTAATACATGTTGATGTATCTTTAATCAAACTATACAGCTGTATCATATTAAGGGTTCAGGAGCTTCAGGAATATTTTGATGCTAATTCTTGTGTACTTTTAAGTAAAACTTTGAATAGTACAATAAAAGCAAATATTTCTACACCGTGTAAAAGACTCAGTCAGATATTTTACATGAGTAAAAGTTGTGACACTACAGAGTATAAATACTGTTAGTAAGTAAAAGTTTTGTTTGCAGTAAAAAGTACATCATCTCCATATGAGATGTTGTGGAGTAGAATCAGAAAACTGAATAAGTAATATGTAGTATAAAGTAAGTAAAGTACCTGAAAATTGTACTTAAGGTAACTTAGTTACTTTCCACCTCTGGAAGAATCCTCATGTTACATTTTTTCTCTGCTTTTTTGGAGTTGACTGTGTGGAGTTTGTGATAGTTTCGTGCGTTTATTGAAGGTTTATTTTAATAAGTACTTGTGTTGTACTGTTGTAGTTTAATACGTATCTAGAATACTGTGCTTATGTCTGATAAATGGGGCTGAGGGAGTTAAAACGAGCTAAACTTATAACAGAAAGTGCTAAAAATAGTCTTTAAAACAAATGAATAACTAAATATAAAGAGGGAGCAGCTGTTTGTCTGCAGTGTGTACTCGTTGTACTTTTTTGTACATCGAGCTCAAGCGTGTACGTCATGTATTTGATACTTGCATTACATTTTTTGTAGCCTTTAAATGACTGAATGAACGATTGTACGTCACCAGTGATTGGCAGCTTGTATCAGAGCATACGTTTTCAGGTAGTTAGTTAGTCGGTGTATTTGTTGAACTACATTGTAAGACGTTTCTCTCTCGTGAAGCGTGTGTTGAGTTCCTCTAATGATCCACCCGTTAAATCCCCCCCGACTGTTAAAGAGACGTTTCCCACCACCACTCGTTCATCTTCATCACGGGGACACGTCCTCTCCACACGGACACATGCAGCATTATAAATCATACGTTGATGATGTTTTGTCTCTGCTCGTTCGGGCTAACAACCTTAAGTTACAGGTTACTTCCTGTGGCCCCCGGCCCCTCCTGAACAGCTGTAATCCCCCCAATTATCACAGTCAGGGATCAACACTAACCTTCAAAAGTGGCATCAGATTTTGGTTGCCGAAACTATAATATATGGTCATTATTTTTAGTCTTCTCTTAGTAGTTTTAATATTAAGAATCCGAGCATTTTATCCGCCCAGAGAATTGTTTTGTTGCTGCTGTTTCTATTCTTGTGCTGCAAATTACATAAAAACACTCCTGTTTTTGTTTTGATTTACTAGCATAGAAATATGGGGCTACAACTGCAACCATGTGTTGCATAATGATAATTTATTCTTGCATAATTACAAATTGTCCTTGACTCCTTGAAACTTTTTTTTGCAGTTATACATCAGTTCAATAATGAAAACATGTCAAGTTTCAAGTTTCTTTTCATTAATATAGCAAGTAATTTGCACCAAAGTGCTTCACAAGTTCAGGTGTACCTTGAACATGCTTTGCAGTTTGTTTTTTGTTCAGGTATTTTTCCGTTGAATCATTTTGCACATTCGTTAGTGATGTTTACAGGTCAGTCAAACTTTTCTCCACACAGTCAAACAACTTCATTTGCTTCTATTGTCTCTATTGTCTTTGAGTGCATGCAAGGAAACGCACAAATGCACGTGCAGCGTTATCTGGTTCTGACTGTAACAGAAATATTCAAATATCACTAATGCAAGAAACTGTATTTTCTTTTTACATATTACATATTTTTTATTGATTCAGCTGTCAACTCTTGCAGGTTTATGTCTAGAAAAGGATGCATCTTTGATGATGTCACGTTTGTTGTTGTAAGATGGGCAGGTCGCCGATCCAGGGAAGAGAACAATGTGACGGTTGTATTAATGTTGGAGCCTGTATTGATGAAGGCACGGGAGAACCAGAACCAGACTGTCCGACGCCACTGCAGTAAGAAAGGTTTTAGAAAGGGACTCTGGTGCTCGGAGACACTACCACTCTTGTCCACAGGGGCCGCCAGAATCAACACAAAATTAAAGTTCATCGTTATAACTTCAAGATAATAAGGTGGGTCTCGGGGGCCTGAGACCGCTTGATGGACATTTATGACCCCTTGAAAGCCTCAATAGCAACATTTTGGAGGTCTTCAGAATTATGATAATATAATATCATAATATAATTATTTTTCACTTGCAATTGTCACTAAAATGTCTTATAAAAATGTACTAAAAGACAAGACTCTCTGGCCTTACTTTGAAATTAATTAATGACATTTCTAGAAGATTAATCTAAAGCAAATTGCACACCGCAGTCAAGTCAGCATGTTCGAAGGATCCCTTCCAACCAAAACCGTCCTGCGAGTAAAGAGAAACAAGTCACCAACTGTCACCAACGTTATGAGTAAGCAGGTCAAAGGTCAGAGCCTCACTGCCTTCACAACAGATATGTCAGATATTCCCCGGGTCTCCGTTCAGTCCACCAACGCTATGAAGAAACCTCCAATTAACTGAAGTGTAAATTCCTTCAGAAAGCAGCTCGGTGGCCTCTGAACGTCTCTCTTCACCAGGACGCTATTTTAAGGAGGGATCTGGTCCCGGTGGCTCAGAGGGCGTCCATAGCTCACATTCCCATCCAGAGGCACGTCAAGTCTTCACGCTGTATTTCGGGAACACGCTGCTATCCCAGACTCCTCGTCACAGCGCCGATAGACTTGCGGTTTCCTCCCACACTTCCTGTTGTTACATCACAGGCTGCAAATGCTTTGTGTGGAGTGATGAGGAGACTGTAACCTTCCTCACATTAGTACATGAAACAAACAGAAATGTCCTCCGTCTAACTCGATGCACTAACTTCTAATACTGACTTATGTTTGTGCAGATTTTCTAGAACTTTGGTTAAAGTTATTGCTCTAGATTTGGATGTAAACTTGACCAAAGTTGGTTGGTAGTTTGACTGAACTGCTATCATTCTGTAGCTCCACAACCTGCCTTCAACCTCGTCCAATCAAACAGAAGAACTGAGATCCCCTGTGTGGGCATGCAGCAGGGTATCAGTACGACTAGACTGGTTGGCTTGTGTGTTATTAGCAGGCGGCAACGTTCTGTTCGACGTGTGAAGCTGATGAGGAAGTTTCTTAAAGCTGCATTCTCTCTCCTGTCCAGCAGGGGGCGACTCCTCTGGTTGTATAGAAGTCTATGAGAAAATGACTCTACTTCTCTCTTGATTTATTCCCTCAGTAAACATTGTAAACATGAGTTTATGGTCTCAATCTCTAGTTTCAAGTCTTCTTCAATACAGCATGATGTTCATTTAGTAAATGATGCTCCATTTAGAGTCAAACAGACCATAAACCAATGCGTGATGTCACCACGACTACATCCACTTCTTATACTCAGTCTATCTTTATTAGTCCTGTCTGTAGAAGAACTGTATGTACAGTATGTGTGTGCGTGTGTTCCTGTCCTCACCTTCATCAGACAGCTTCCTCCGACTGAAAATAGTTTATTACTGAGTCGGCAGACGACTCTTACAGAGTTCACTCACCTGCAGCAGAGTTTACAGTCGGTGTGTATTTACTCAGTCTCTCTATCTGCTTCTTCAGAACTGAAAACGTCCGTGTATGTTGATGGTTATGGTTTATATTTTGGGTTTGTCTTGGTCTGTCATCAGGTGTGTTTACAGCTTCACTCTCTTCCACGTTGAAGTCAGATTTACTCTTGTTTCTTTTTGGTAAAATTAACGAGGTTTGCATGTTTTCAACTATACAGATACTTTACGCCCAAAACAAGCTGTATACTGCCACTTCTTAACTCAGAACTACAATCAAATTAACTTAAAACACCATGAACTATACTAGGTTGTCAAAAGTTTAAACTAGTTGACAAGCATTATAAGACATTCTAAGCTTTAATAAAACAATAATAGAACAACTACTTGCTATGTAAAGAGCAGTGGTTGCGTTTGAACAGGGTTGTAAAAATGATTACTATTACATAATCTATTATTATATAAAAATAAGTCCCATTAAATGGAAGTCTATGAGAAAATGACCCAACTTGTCACTTGAATTGGCTGCCGTTATGACAGCCGTATACGTGTGTGTTCTGACGGTAGTTATGGTAACGAGGCAACATTCTAATAATTGTTGGCGGTGTTGATACAATCAGAATAAAGCTATATAGTGAAACTAATATACCAACAATCTTATCAGCAGTGTTGAAATGAGAATCCTTTCCCCTGAACGCCACACACGGCCACAGCAAAGTCCTCCAAGATGGCCGACCTGTCAGCAGGCGTCTGGCCTCGGTCCTGAGTGCTCTGGGCTGTAAGAGGAGAAAACTCGACCCCCTCCTCGATGAAAAGCTCATTTAAAGCTCCGGGGTGCGCTACATATGGCTGCTCCATTTTAAAGAAGCTCTCTTTTAACACTTGGCAGAAAAGTGCAGGAGAAAGAGCGCTGCCCGGCGAGCTCGGGGGTCGGGTTATAAATGGCTCCCAGGGGCCCGCTTCCTCCTGACGAGGTCCAAACTCTGCCGAGGGGGACGCCACGGGACGAGGCGCAGGATTCAGGCCGACCAAGAGCTGAAACCCAAGCATCATTGAATATTTCAACGGGCGTGCGGAGCGTCAACGCTGTTTTGGAAACGTGATAGTTTAGTGTCAAACAGAGGACTGGAGACGGGCCGCAGGACGCCAAGTTCAATGCCGAACCAGACCAGAGCCAAACACGTCACCATGTGGTGTTCACGGAGAGACGTTCTGAAAACTGGTTTTAAAGATCTACAGGTTCTGAATTCACCAGAAAATGAAACAGATAAAATGATTTTATCACTGAAACAAATCCGCCGATAACAGAATCCTCTGCACGACTGTTTTTAATAGAACAGCTGCAGAATTTATTCCTAAAAGTGAATTTTGTCCTTTCAGGTTCTAGTTATTGAACATGCTAAAGTTTGCAGTATTTACAACGGCCTAGTGACATGAATATTTGAGGCTTTCCTACTTTAAAAAGATTGTAAGAAAAGATGAAACATAAACAGAAAAAATAAACATTTGATTTTAAGAGTAGTAATTAAAGCAACAAATGCAGTGGGATAAAACTGCTGCGAACATTGTTTTTTTAATAATAGATGAATAAAAATATAAAAAATCAGTTCTCACACTGAAGTAAATGAAAATATATTTATTGGTTAAGAAAACACCCGACTAAACAATTATTCTGTTTCAGCTTTAGAATATTTAGTATATAATAATTCCACATGCTTGTTTGAATGTTTTGAGTTTATGGTTTAATAGATCAACTTAATTAAATCCCACATATTGACTGATAAACAAGCCGCTGAAGTGTTTGTAGTGAAGAGGTGATCTTACTTCCTGTCATGTCTGCATGAACACAGAATCTCTCCTCGACGTCCGTGACCTTCTGACGGGACGTGAACCCGACGGGCTGAAAGGTCGCGACCTTTCTGGCCATTTCCTCTGTTTGGCTTTACAGAGTTGATACTTCAGAGCCAGCTGGGAATTCAGATACACAAACAAAACAAGCTTCCTACCCGACCGACTCACTGACCAGGAAAAAAAAACACCTCGAGATCACACGCTGTCGATGATCTGAATTCAGATTAGGAGCTTTTAAAAGTATTTCTGGGACATTTTCTACCTTTCATTAGATAAATGACAGTAGAGACAGACAACATAAGCGTCTCTAGCGAGCTAACACCTTCCTGCTGTCCTGTCCTGTAGTCGGTCAGTATAGAGAGTTGACGTAGCGTATTCTTCCACAGAGAATAGGATGCGTATACCTGTGATATTGGGATGGTCATTTTTTCAAAACCTTACCGGACCCTGTTGGTGTTTAGGGGGGCCGGTCCGGGTCCAGCAGGTCACAGGCTGACCTGCAGTGAAAGCCTTTCTCTCAGACAGGACACCAGATATGAGGAGACACAAACAGCTGAGCCGCTCTGACAGAAAGGACGGTTTCTTAGCGTAAATGGCCGTGGGTTTGATACCTGAGTGGTGACGGTGGACTCTGCCTCTGTTTACCCTGAGGTGAGGCCAGCAGCCGGACTGAAAGCGATACCCCGACTGATGTTTACCCAACTGCTGTGTCCTAACCTTGGTACCTAGGCTGGCTCCCGACATGATCCACCTTAATGCTGACAAATGACTTTCTGACCAGGAAGTCCCAGGAGCAGAGGGGCTCGTGGGTAATCCGTCTGTGGAGAGGAGGCTAAAGATTACCGAGGGTTCCGTCGTTAAGTTGAAGTTCAGCAGTTAAGATGCTCGTCTGATCAGGATGGAAGTCCCAAGTGAGATTAACGCAAAGAAAACAACATTTTATGAAATAATTAGGATTTATGGGAAAAACAGCGACGGAGACCTCGTCCTTGCTTCACTGTTGTGACTGGAAACTCACCAAACATGCTAAAATAATGTGACTTAACTGTATTTTGTATTTTCAATTTCATACCATATGAGATGCTTTTCAGTTTTATTGCCTTTTGTGACTTGTTGTCTTTTTTTGAAAATGTCTGTTTAGAGTTCTTGAAATGTTCCTTATTTTTAAAATGATAGTTTACCAAGCAGGCAACTTCTCTTTAACATTTGAACTGCTGTCTTTTTCAAAATGAACGACAGCTGCTGTGTTTTCATTCATGGAACAGTTTAGTAGATGTGCAACGGATCATAAAACTCACAGTTTGGATCGTGTCATGGATTTGAGTCCTAGATTGACACAAATGAAAAAAGGAGCAAATATAACTTTTAAAGATCCCTGATCAAGTTTTTTTCCGCCGATACTACTTGCCGATCGTTGAGGATCCATACTGGCAGATACAGATTGTTGTTGTACCTGAACGCATCATAATGTAACTGAACTGAACCTCCGTTGGTGAGCTGGTGAAATGTTTTTGTTGTAGTTTGAGTAAAGTGGTTTCAGATCAGTGTTTTCTGTTTGAGGGATTTAGGGTCAGACTCTTTGTGTTCGCTGAGCGTCTGCTGCTGATGTTTGGTCGGTGGCCTTGACCTCGGCCTGACCCCCCCCCCCTCCCTCTGACTAGTTAGTGTTGGGTTTCTCTGTCCAGCTACTGGACGTGAAGCAGAGGATGCTGGGACAGATGGAGTGTCTCACTCTGTCTTAACACTCCTAACTTAAAGAGTGACTTCATGCATTGACTGCTCACAGCTTTCAGGTGGCCTGGATTTGGCTTCATGTATATAAAGGTCAAAGGTCACTCAAGAGAGGACAGAGATCAATTTCATACAGAAAAAGATAATTTTGTCAAGATCAATTGATGGTGATTAAAAAAAAAATGTAGAGCTGCAATTAATGATTATTTTCAACACCAATAATCTGCAGTTTACACACACACACACACACACACACACACACACACACACACACACACACACACACACACACACCTGTCTCTCTGTATTGAAGCCTCGTCTTGAAAACACATCATTGATTGTGTTCAGAGGGGTTGAGGTCACTTCCTGAAGGTCCAAAGGTCACGACCTCTCACCGCTTCATCTGGCCAATCGCTTCTCATCTTCATCCACTCACCTGGTTTAAAGGTGATGGAGGAGCAGCTATCTCTCTTTCTCCCTGTTCAAATCATTTTACAGTGAAAGTTTCCTCGCTATCATTTGGGATCCCCCCCATCAAGCTCCCTTTCTTCTTTTGTGTGGATCCGTGATCCATGATTCAAATCTTTGATACGATCCGATCAGAACTGTGAGTTTTATGATCTGTTTCATTTGTAGTTTAAAGGCTCCAGCAAACGTCCCCTTATGATCAATAACAGCTGATCAATGCATTTTACTCGACCAGTGGCAGACAGTAAGGCCCGTTATTATTTATTCATGCACATCTTGGTTTTGAATCTACTTTATTTCAGTACATACAGCCTCCATCAGCTCACTGATTCATGTATCATTGGTTCATCATCAGAAGATGCAGAAGATGGTTTTCTGACTTTCTTTCGAGCTCTTCTTGAGTTTGAGAAAGTTTCTTTCCCGTCCATGTTAGCAAACCAGCAGCCCTCTGGTTTCACTTCAACGTGCAAGAATCAGACCGTAAAGCGTCGTCGTGCTGATGGAGATTTTGCCGACTCACTGCTGATT
>NC_072467.1:27686581-27741581 GCF_027596085.1 Anoplopoma fimbria | reverse complement strand
CAACAAAGACTCAAAAACAAGACCAAAGAATAACTGATTAAACCAAAAATCAAATTACAAAAATGTTAAGGTTCATTTGACTAAAACGTTTGTCAAAAGACCAGCTTCAGCCTCTGGAGAGGTCGCTGTCCGTTATCCAGCAGCGTCTTTGACCTCCGGCTCAGAGAGACTCTCTGCTGGCTTTGAGTCGTCGTCATCGAGCTCATTACCGTCCCGCCAGTAAACTGGAAAGAATGTCTCTGTTGGAGCGCTCGGCTTCTCTTCACCGTGCAGAATCGGTGAGGTAATGCTTGTTTTTTAACGAGCGCTGACTCTCCTCTGGAAGCACGAACGGTGTTTCACAGCAATGAGTGGTAACTGCAGAGAGGAAAGACAAACTGCTGGAGCGGATTATTCTCCAGAGACCCACAAACAGGAGGCTTTTCACTGTGATTCATGTAGAGACGTACTACAGAACATGCATTCACTGGACATGCAGGCGTACTGGGGTGTTCCACAAGGGGGAGGTGTCTTAAAGTTGTTAGGTGTCTTAAAACCAGGTCATATTTTGTCTATTATTAATGTTTTCTTTACATGTTCTCCTGACGATAGTTTTAAGGCTTTTATTTACCGTTATCAGTGAGAAACAGCTTTAAATCCATAGAATGGCAACATATTTACACTTAACTGCCAAAATGTTGACTCCAACTCCAACAATTATTGTTTCATTTGCTGTATATTTTCTTTATTAAGGGACAGAATTACTTTGTCTTTTCCAAGATGAGGTTTTTAAATGTCTTGTTGTGTCCCACCAACTGTCCAAAATACAAAAACAATCAGTTTAGAATAATAAGAAACAGCAAAACCTTAAATTTAAGAAGCTGCAACCAGAGAATGAGAAGAGAAGATGATGAATCAATAATCAAAATAGTTGTGTTTGATTATTTTCTGCCGATAGACTAATCTAGTTATTGGCTACTCGTCGCAGCTATACAGATAATGTATGCAGAATTTTATCATTAGTTAAATTCACAGTGGCTCAATGTCAAGATTTTCTCAACCAGGAGGCTGGGACCAAGATTCCTGGTATAATAGATACTATTAATATTTTCTGTTTTGCCTCTGTACCGAATGAATTAATACCGAATTATTCTTATCTTAAATCACATGGAGACTTAGCTGGGTTAGTGATACTTTCAGGACCTCAAAAGTGGGAGAAAAAATGAAGAAACTCTCCAATATCAAAAAGATAATACCCCTATCAATCTGTGTAATATGGATATTATGGATTATTATTTTTGGTAAATCATATTGTGATCACGTATCAACACGACTCTTTGTGTCGTATCTTTGATGTGATCATCAAAGACGTCTCTAAGAACAGCTCCTGGAAATGTCAGATGAAGTTTCGTCGCAGATCGAAGAAAGTCCCCAGGATGCCGAGTGTTCCTGACCTCGGCTCGCAGTGTCTTTTTTTGGGGGGGCCGTGACGGTCTCGGTCCGGCACGCCGCTGACCCCGCCGGCCCACGAGGCACTCGCCCCACGAGGGATTATCCAACCACGCCCGGAAAAGACGTGTGAAATTGTGACGGGCACGAAAATAAAATGACAACGTTTGCGAGGCCGTGCGCGGAGGGCTGCGTTAACCGCTGGCACGCACACACAGGGCCGTGTAAGCCGATATATATATATGTGTGTGTGTGTGTGTGTGTGTGTGTGTGTGTGTGTGTGTGTGTGTGTGGACGCCCTGTCAGCGGACGGCCGGTGTGAGTCAGTGTGTTTTCAGACAGAGCGAGCTATGACCACGGCCGATAGCAGGTGCTCCGAGCGGGAAACACGATCGGCTCAACGCGCCACAGCTGTATGCTTTAATTGATTAGAGTGAGTTTTATGACAGTCAGGCCTCAGGCACGCAGACACAGCAGCCAATCAGACGGAAGCGCTCCGTAACAACACTACAATCACAAAATGATCCGGACACACTTCACATGAGGACGGAGGACGGAGTAGACTATGATGAGAGCTCGTCAGATCTTATTAAAGGAAAGGAAAAGATGAGGGGAAGGGTTAGGAATTCCAAACTAGTGGCAATCTAGAAGATTCCTATTTAAATAAATGTCTGTTAACTCACTGTCTGTTGATAATGCTTTATTAGGCCTCGATCACACCGGAACACGTCGCAACAGCTACAAAAACGCCCCTATGGAAAAGCAAGTCAGCTGATGAGCCGGTGGAAAGGACGATGAAGTCTTTGAATATACGTTTTATAATATTAGATAATCAGTCACACAAAGACTGCTGCGGGACTAATAAAGGATTATCTTATCTTATCTTACAAATACAGCAGAGAAAAACAGCAAATCTAGATAAATCACAGTCATTTTTGCTTGGAAATATTATTAAAATGATGATGTAAATAGTTTGTTGATCCACTAATCAGTTAAAGGACTGGATCATTTCAGCTCTGTTTATTTAAAGACCTCCCTATGTATCTGTGAAACCTCGTAGTATCATTAATTAAGAGTCTTTAATGTTTCTATGAAGTCATTTGGAAACTAGAACAGAAACTAGTCACATAACAAACAGAGGTGACGGTGTGTTTGAGGTTTTCGTGGTTTGGAAGCCTTGCTAAGAGAGAGAGAGAGAGAATGACAAACGAAGTGATGAGAGAGAGAGAGAGAGAGAGAGAGAGAGATAAGGACTTTATCCTCCGGATCAACGCTGGGAAATGAGAAACCCCCTCATCGCTTTGATATGAATATGATGAGTCACAACACGGCAGGATTACCAGTCTGAGTGAAGACACTTCATCAGTGTCATCGCTTCACTGTGTGTCACCATTCACACATAGAACTCATCGTACTTTTATTTTCATACTCATTATTTTATTTTTCCACTTTTAACAGGGAGGTCAGAGGTTTGTTTTCTCTTGACTGACCCTGAATGCACCGCACAACATCACTTTCATTAATTGAAAACATCATGTAACGTTTTATTGGAAATCTTAAACAGGCAGCAAGCTAAAACCTGCATTCTCTCTCCTGTCCACCAGGGGGCGACTCCTCTGGTTGTATAGAAGTCTATGAGAAAATGACTCTACTTCTCTCTTGATTTATTCCCTCAGTAAACATTGTAAACATGAGTTTATGGTCTCAATCTCTAGTTTCAAGTCTTCTTCAATACAGCATGATGTTCATTTAGTAAATGATGCTCCATTTAGAGTCAAACAGACCATAAAGCAGGGGATGCTTTAGGGCGGGGCTACACACTGATTGACAGGTCCACACCAGAGACGTATACGGTGTCTCTACGAGTTTGCGTTTCGGTCTTTGTTATGATAGTGTGTGTCATAAATATAAAGTCTGGAATAGACAGACATTACTCTAGTGATGTCAGCAAATATCTTTTGAAAAGTTCTGAGATTTTCAACTCGAAGCTCTCGGAGCGGCTGCAGGAACAAAAAGTCTGAGTGTTCAGTAAAAAAGCTCTCGCCTCATTGGAAACAACTGAAAAAAGAGCCCATGTGGACACAGACCCTTGTTTATGTTTCCGTAGTGAAATGAGGATGTATCGGAGAGAAAACTCCTCATCACAACTCCACCAATCAGCTGTTCCTCCTTCGCTGTGGCGCTCTCAAACTGAGAGAAGGCCACAATGTTATGGACATTTGGCACAAAAAGAGACATTCAAATAGTTAAAACCTGTGTTTCTTTATTCAGAACAAACATTTGAAATGGCATTTTAGTACAGAAGTTGGTCTTTGCACCTGATCATAGAAAATAGTAAGTAAACTTTCATTCAGAGACCTTCAACATCTGTGTGCTGCGTTTACTGCCCGCTCAGACTTTACCCTTGACTTTGGTGCTTTCCTGTCTCGGTAACCTTAGCCCCTCCCCCCTTTGTCCTCGCTGACCCCCTAACCAGAGCAGATCCTGATTTGACATTCTTCACCAATCCCCTTTAAGCTCGGAGACCAAGACGCTCTCATCCCCCGATCAAAACAGACCTGTTGACACGTCGGGCCGAGTCCCCCGACACCGTTTGTGCTCCTCGGCTCCTCTAATTGGCTCGCTGAGAGGAAAAAGATGTGGCGAGGAGAGGCGACGAAGATCAGAGGAGACGAAGAGCTAAAAATCGACCTGTCGGCCACCGTGACAACAACGGCTTCATTAGAGGAAAGGGATGAGGAAGGGAGAGATGGAGAGGTCAAAGGTCAGAGAGGATGTGAGGAGGACAAAACACCTGCAGAGTGAAGCTCGGAAGACGAGAAATGACAAGTAACCTAGAATCTACAACAATGGCTCTAATATTAGATTAATTATGACCATTTCTAGATCTCTATCCACAATTCAGTCAACATCTTTTATTCAACATAGTGTTTAGAAGTAGAGCTGCAATCTTAATACAACATAAAAACCTCATATTTCCTGCTTCTTAATGTGAAACAAACATTTATTCTGATTATATTTTTAGTTTTTTACGGTTCACCTATTCATTTCACCTTTTACTGTTTGTTTATTTCATTTTAGTCAATAAATTCTTTTGATAATTGATTCATCGTACATTTTCACAAAGACAAGTTCTCTGCTTCCAGCTTCTCTAATGTGATGCGTTTCTGTTTTTCTGCGTCTCATATGACAGTAAACTGATTATCTTCTTTCCCCCCCGTTGGAGGTGTGCTGGCTGTTTGTGAGCAGCTCGTCTGGCCCGTGCAGGCTGTTACTGCTCAGAGAGCCTGTCAGCAGCTCCACGCTATCCTGCAGGACATCTGCAGTTTATCAAACATGCTCGTTCCTCTGTCTGCGTCCTCTCTCTCTCTCTTTCACCATCGGACAGTTCAAAACGGCGTCTCGCTCTCCAGCTGCTGCCGAGGACTTGACTTTGAAACGTGAGGCGGCTGCGGAGTTGTTTGCATACCGTTTGCGGGCGTTTTTGGCAGAGAAACACGGAGGACGTTAATTATGGGACGAGTTTGTTCAGCGTCCCCCCGAGAGAGACGACTTCCTGTTTGCTTCTGCTACATGTTCTCAGTGGACCTTTAAAGAGGCTCTGCTGCACTGGGCACGAGGCCTTCAGGGACTCGACTGACCCGTACAGATGTGTACTGTGTTACTGTCAACCTGTGTAGCAGAGTAGAGTATTTAAGTTCCTCCAATCAGCCAGGCGGCAAACACCGGTTCTTAAGTCGCTGCTTCGTGTCTTAAAACTTGCATTCTCTCTGCTGTCCACCAGGGGGCGACTCCTCTGGTTGTATAGAAGTCTATGAGAAAATGACTCTACTTCTCTCTTGATTTATTCCCTCAGTAAACATTGTAAACATGAGTTTATGGTCTCAATCTCTAGTTTCAAGTCTTCTTCAATACAGCATGATGTTCATTTAGTAAATGATGCTCCATTTAGAGTCAAATTATTTCAGTTTAAGACTTTTAGACGGACGAAGCAGTTTGACGACTGTTTTCTGGAACCTTTTATATCCCCGTTCATCCTGACGTGTTTTCGTTTGCAGCTCTGTGAGAATAGAAGTTTCCTCCACAGTGTGGACTGATGTTTCATGTGTGTGACTCTGCAGGGCCAAGGTACCACCGACCCTCCTCCTCCTCCTCCTCCTCCTCTCATTATCCCGTGCAGATGTTCAGCGTCGGGGCCCTCGGCGGTATCAGGTGACCTCAAA
Organism: Anoplopoma fimbria; assembly: GCF_027596085.1. NCBI lineage: Eukaryota > Metazoa > Chordata > Actinopteri > Perciformes > Anoplopomatidae > Anoplopoma > Anoplopoma fimbria. The sequence goes on along the minus strand of NC_072467.1, from coordinate 27,735,930 downwards.
TCTAATTGATATCAAAACTCTGGGGGGGGGGGGCCTAAGCCCCTCTACGCTCTCAGGTTACGGCCTCCTTTAAGCCGACTTCTGACAGCCACTTTCGCCGTGAAACATGCACTGTCCTCGCTTCAAAGGAGGCAACAAAAACACGTCCCGCCACCACCACCACCACCACCACCACCACCACCACCACCTAGGAGGAGCTGTGATGTTTCCTCAGCGCTCCGACCCGTCTGAGGCTCAATCACATTCATCACGCATCGCTCTGAGCTTTTATCAGCCGACAGTGGAGGCAGCATTTGTTTTGGCACGCGGGAACAAAAGCATTAATAAGCTCCGTCGGCAAACGGCGAGTTTAATACGGGAAAGCGATCCTCGGCCGGGTATCACCACGCAGCTGAGAGGAGGGAATTGGAAAGCTTAAGGGGAGGATGTGATGGTAATGACTCTAAGGCCACATAATCCTCCCCATCTGGGCCCGCCGGTTGTTTGATATATTTACGGTTGATGATCAGCACTAATAGGTTTGTTATCTTTCTTATGGGCTGGTTATGAATGGATCGGGGGGGGGGCATGGGAAGAGGCTGCTGATTTGTTTGGTTTTCATTTTGTTTTGGGTTCAGGTTCAGGCGGAGGCTTGTCTGTGTGTCTGAAGTCACTCTGAGGTTGATTCTCACACGGTGAGGTTGAGTGGAAGCAGATGGAGCTCTGTGTTCAGAGGTAATCCTGTTTGTCTGGAACAGTCCAGAGGATTCGATCCGCTCACATCGGAGCGCTACTGGACTCAGATCACTCGTCTGGTTCTGAATCATTCAGATGTTCTGATACCAACTTGTGTATCTGCCCAAACAGAAAGCAAACTGATACAACAACAACAACAAATCATTTTAATAATAATATTAATAATATAATAGCAATGGTAATAATAATAATAATAATAATAACAATTATGATGAACATGATAACATAACTATAATAATGATAATAATAAAATTAATAACAATAGTAATAATAATAATAATAATAATAATAATGATAACTATAATAATACAAATAATTATAACAACAGTAATAATAATAATAATAATAATGATAATAATGATAACTATAATAATACAAATAATTATAACAGTAATAATAATAATAATAATAATAATGATAATAATGATAACTATAATAATACAAATAATTATAACAGTAATAATAATAATAATAATGATAATAATGATAACACAAATAATGATAACAACAGTAATAATAATAATAATAATAGTAGTAGTAAAAATGATAATAATAATAAAACAATCATAATTTCAAATATCCAAAAGTCAGTGTGAACTGTTTTAATTAGACCATATCACACAGTTTGACGTTTGAAGAGTGCTTTTATATCACAGGATGTAGTTGCGTATTATAACATATTTAACATTATATAATACACCAGTGTAAAGGTTTGTTATTTTCTCTGTTTTTATCTTTGTGGATTAAGTATCTTTGGGTTTTGGATTGTGTGAAGACATCACACTGGGCTCTGAGAAATTTCTGATGCACATTTCTCAATGTTTATTAACTTTTAATAGACTTTAAAGGTTCTCTAAATGATATACAGGGCATTCATATCTCATCAGACATCTGTTTCATATGTAAAGTTATAGTGTAGTAATGTCTGCACGTCCCTCGTGTCTGTTATCAGAGCTACTCTTTGCTTCTTGACACAGGCCTGTTAGCTTCTAGCCGTCGCCATGAAAATCAGCTGATCAGCAGCAATATTTTGTTTTGTTTGTCCTCCTGTATTGGCTGGTGATGACACTAAACTCTTGTCTGTGATGCATTCAAAGACGCCAATGGCGTCCAGGTCCTGATCTGGGGTCTTAGGCAAATATAGACAAAACATTGTTTAATTGACCCTTCGCTAAGCCCCGCCCCTCAAACACAGCCTGTCCAATCACAGCGTAGCATAGTCTTTCTATCTAACTCCGCTCCACAGACTCATCACTGGTTCCAGATGTTCTTCATGTTCATGCTGGTTTAGTGGATTTGGAGTACATTAGCACACTATAAACTAGAGTTAGCTCTTCTATGCTACGCTAGCTACTGAAGGTATCCGGGATGTATTTTATTGATTGTAACAGTGTTCCTTCGTTTAATCGTGATGTGGTGGATCACTTTTAGGAAGATAAACGAGGTGAAACTTTTAATGCAACTAAAATGTATACTGTTCTGTTGAACTGTATTATTGCAGAAATAAGCAACAGGCCTGATTTAAAAAAAATAAAAAAAAATCTTCTAAAGGTTGCTGTTCAGCAGGAGCCCGAAATATCTGATTCCAGAGTGTTCTCGAACGCACCTCCAGAAATAGTGCTGTATTAAAATCTGTGAGAGATGATTATTATAGCGCAGCGAAATGAACCGAGTGACATTTCTGCTATTGGGAGTGAAATTTCATCTTCTGACTTGTGCTGATGTTCAGTCGATTTGTTCATTTCTCTTTAGCATGTGCACGTTTCTTATTCCATTATTCATCATTTTGTCTTATTTGTTCCATTATTTTAAAAAAAGCCTTGTTTTGGTGCATTCAAGGACCAATATCTGAGTTGTGACCCTTTCTAATGCAAGAAACAACCGAATGATTCTGGTCATAACATGTTTACTTATAATCTGTCTCCTGGGTTTGATTTACTGACATCGTATCTCAGTGATACGCTGCTTTCAAAAGTGTTCTTGAATGCACCATCTGATAATAATCTCCTTTACGTCAAACAAATTAAGACGGAAAGATAAAGTTGACTTCATTTAATTATCTATTTTTGAGTTTGACCTTTGCAGAAATTAACGGAAAAACTTAACGGTTTAAAATGTGCGAGTGTGGATTCAGGAGTATTCTGGGATGTTCCCGCTGGGTTGGGTTTCATCTCTGTGGTTTCCCTAGTTACTGACCCCTGGCCTACTTGTGTGATGGATGACTTTATGATGCTATTTTCAGTCCGGAGCGTCACTGAGGGCCCGGCTGCCCGGGTATGAGACCTTTCTCTGGGTATGTCGTGGCAGGAAAAGATGCGTCAGGACCAGTTTGATGAATCCAGGAGGAGGGGCGGAGGTGGGGGGGGCACCACGTTCCACTGGATCAGCTGCGTCATCAAAAAATACCTCCTTCCTTTTGTTCCATGGGTCTTATTCCTCACGTAAACACTTCTCCATCACACACGGAGAGTTACCCTTCTCTTCTTGTGCTCCAAATAACAAACGCTGCATGTTCAGTTGAAGCCAGAATAGAGAGAATAGAGAGAATAGAGAGAATAGAGAGAATAGAGTGCTGACGTAGGTTTGTGGGCTAACAGGAAGTTGGCGTCACACTGGTTCCCTCCACGAAAAACTAACACGATTCTACCGTTTGATTTTGGATTATTGCAGAAACCTTTAATGATGTTTGAAGTGTGAAGTAAAAGCTAACGTTAGAGGACAGGAACTCCACCACGGTCACATGACTTCAGGTCTCCACCGCTCAGCTAAATGAGGACGTTTAGTCGTCTCACTTAGAATCTTTTTTTAAGACACGTAGAAGCTTCTAGATTCACCAGAGGGGTGTTTACTGACCTACTTAATATCAGAGAACTAAACGTTCATATCTATCAGCTTATGTTTAACACATCTGAACAAAAATGATTTCAATAAACACATTGACTATTAGACGAGGGAACAGGAAGTAAAAACATGTTAGAATCATGTCGGGTTCCAGGACTCGTTCTGCAGCTCTATAAACCTAAACCGATCATTTTTCATTTGATCACATCGGAGAAAATTTGTCTTTGAAGTTTTATCAATAATCAAACTACTGAGTGTGCACAAAGCAAATAATCAATGGGCTTGTTGGGATGTAAGAGTGAGAATAATGATTAAAAACAAGCTTCTTTACATAAAGCATTCCATACAAAAAGATAAGTATAAACATAAAAGAACCAAACAAAATTGTTGTGTACAAAAACTCTAGATACTACAGTTTGTAAGAACTGATTCTTGAGGCCAAGCCATCCTTCCATATGTGTCACTGATGTTGTTATTCACACAGCAGAGGAGGCTTCGATGGTATGAAGTCCGATTACATCCACTAGTATCACATGTTAGTAATCCAACATGGCCGCCAGGACTGTAAGACATATCGGGGATAAGTCCCTCCACCGTTCAGGGAACAACACGACATGTGTTTTTATGATTCTCCCCGCTGGGGAGTCGTTTTGGATGAAGTGTGTCAGCGAAATACCTGAAATGTAAAATGAGAGAGCAGATTGTATCAGAGCCAAACTATCACAAATCATCTCTCTGAGAGACGTCTGAGGGCCGCTCGCTGTGTTTGTGTAGGATGATTCTGATACGGAGAGAGAGAGTTCGACTAAGATAACACTTTCAGTTTATCCAGTTGATATTTAAGAGATCAACGTCTGTTTTGTCAGATGAGGGATTACTCTAACTTTAAACCTGAGGAGATACAAGAAGCTTTCTGTCTGGGAACCTTTCAGGATGAGATTATTATCTTTATTATTTTGACTTTCTTACCAAAGGCTTTGTGAGGATTTTACACTATTTAAAAACACCTGCAACTGACAGCAGGACAAATAAATCAAATACAATGCCATGTTCACGTCCAAGAACAAAAGAAAGAAACAGTTAGAAAGCTGTATCATGGATTAAATATTAGTTTGGTTTGAATTCATTCAATTAAACAATATATACAGTATATAACAATATTCAAAAAATACAAACATACACAAAACAGAAAACACTGAATGAGGGTTTAGTGAATAAAATGAGCTAAGCTTTACAACACAAACAAGAGGGGTGAAATTCAACTATTCTTGATTCAATATGACAGTAAAAAAGAAAAACAAAACAATAAATCTCATTTACGTCAACATAAACTTGTTTATTACCGTTAACATTCTGCGATTTTATTATTAATCCCTGATAATCTGTCTCAAGATTCTCGCCTTAAACAAAATTTAGATTCATCTTGATAACGTTATAATTTACATTCCCCCCAATACTAATTTTCACTAAGCAGAGCTTGAACGCATCGTAATGTAACTCAATGCAACCTCTGTTCACGTTAGCCGTTAGCTGCATTATTTAACCAAGCAGGCCTGTGCTGCTAACAGCTAACGGCTAACGTTAACGTTAACGAGCTCTCCTGCAGACTTCAACACAGATTTGTTGTTCACAACATTAAAATAAGTTTCCTATCGTCCCCAGTTGTTCTCCAGTCCTGATCTTCAGGATCGGCTTCGGTTCTGGGAGATCCTTAAATTGAAGAATAAGAGGATCATATAATGTAATAATAATAATAATGTATTATGTATTTAGAAAATAATGCAAAAACCCAAAATTTTCAAGCTCAACAAACACTGGCTCCTACATTTCCCATAATGCATCTTTTTGTCAGACTTCCCTGCAGAGATATTAAACAAGCTTTATTTAGTTATGTCTCCACAGACTCAGGAGCAGCTCAGTGTTTCCCCCCGGAGGAGGAGCTGAGCACTGCACAGAGTCTCCTGACTCCTCTGGCATGCTGGTAAATGTGTCCACTAATGCTCAGTAAGACCATGGACACGCTGGGAATGTGTTACACACACACACACACACACACACACACACACACACACACACACACACACACACACACACACACACACACACACACACACACTGCAGGCTTGTTTAACTGGTTTAACTGTCCGAGACATGACGAGAAAATGTTGTGTCTGAAGGAGTTTCTGGTGAACCTTCATGATTTCATCTGGTTTCTCCAGAATCCGACCCGGTGGCTCCGATGACGAGCTTTAAGAATAACTTTATAGAAACAGACGATCTTCTCTCTGATGGTCTGTTTACTGATGGAGGTCTATAGAGGATCAGGACTACACTGAGACTGATTCAGGACCAGATAAAAGTTCCTCACTGTACCTTTCAGTACATTTTCTGACTACTTTTCCCGAATCACCATGAGAATCTCAGCTTCCTCCTTCAACAGTAGCAGTATCTTTTGTTACCTCAGGATTCATGATTTAGAGCCTCTCATCGTATCTGTTTCATCTTAACGGCCCGAACGGTTTCTCCTTCATCACGAACTCTCACCTACCTGACATGTTTCTGTCTCCAGATCACTCGTCATATATTAAACCTCGACGGGAGATTAGAGTTTTGCCAAATCATATTCAATTCAATTCAGTTTATTTTGTATAGCCCAGAATTACAAATTTGCCTCAGAGGGCTTTACAGTCTGTACTCATGCTCATTCACATGTTCATTCATGGTTCTCTGTGAGGACTCCTGACTCAGACGGACCCTTCTGTCAGGATTGACGGTCCTTAAAAGTCCTGTCATTGTTCCAGATTTGACATTAGCACCAGAAATATAATGAAGAGAAGAAGAAACGCACTGAACCACTAATGACGACAAAGAAACACTGATGATTGGCCCCAAAGACTCTGTGGACCCGGTCCCTTTATTGAAGAGTTGTAAAAGTTTTTTGATGAGAAATGATCAGGTTTGAGTTTGTTTTTAGGAGTTTAACAGCTGAACGTGAGAGCTGCTTTCTCCTGGTTTCAGAAGTTCATCTTGTGAAACCAGTTATAGTTCACCGCTATAACAAAACCAAACAACAACAAACCGATCGGTGTCTGCCAATACGGCTCATCGACGGGATCTTGATTGATTATTTATCAAACTTTCACTTTCACTGATACCAGAATACAGATTTCGAGCTCTTTGAGTTACAATTTGAAATCTAAGGATTTGATTGGACATTGGTTATTTTCAACAGCAGTCATGTGTCATCTTATTACATGCCACACGACCTCATCAACCCCAACACAAACACACACACACAACCTCTGGCAGCCTCCTGTGTGTGTGTGTGTGTGTGTGTGTGTGTGTGTGTGTGTGTGTGTGTGTGTGTGTGTGTGTGTGTGTGTGTGTGTGTGTGTGTGTGTGTGTGTGTGCGTGAGGCTCTTGGGTCCATCTTGTTTTTTCATTTGCTCCGTGCTCCGTGACATTTGTTCCTGCAGCTGAACATGTGCAGGACAATTTCTCAATTCTTCCAGCAGCGGACAGCTGCGGCGTGAATTACAGTAAAGCTGCTGCTTTTGGGGGGATTAGGCTGGTGGACTGTGTGTGTGTGTGTGTGTGTGTGTGTGTGTGTGTGTGTGTGTGTGTGTGTGTGTGTGTGTGTGTGTGTGTGTGTGTGTGTGTGTGTGTCTCCTGGGACATGTTAACCCCGATGCAGTCAGAGGTCCTCCAGGTCCTGGACCAGGATCTGAACTTTTACTGTCTCTCTAAACTTTACTTTCATCTCTTCACCAAACTGATCAGACTGAACTTAATAAAAAGTTCTGCTCATTGACTTCCATTCAGATTAAAGACTCTTTTCAGGACTACATGTCCCATAAACTGGGTCAGTTTATTGGGTTTGAAGTGAACCTTCTCCAAAGTAAGTTCACTTAAACCTTAAAGCTGACCTCTGAAAGTGAACCCAGCAGCTGTGGCAAGTTCACTAAATACACACGTTTGTTTTTTGCAGTTTTATGTATAAACCAAATTAATGTTATGAGTCCTGAAAATGTTCAACAAAATAGTATCTACATGGATTAGAGCTCTGTTTCTTTATCAGGATGCAGAAACGCTGTGATGAATTCAGCTCTATCATGAATATCATACTTTGCACTGTATTTTCATTTGTCTCATGCTTGTGGCTAAAGATGAGAACAAAGAACCGTTTCCAAATCATCCAATCCATCATAATGCAATCAAATCAATTCTGTGTTGTTTTTCTCACAGTTGCACTTTCCTCTGTTATAAGCATGTTGGGAGACGACATAAAATCGTCTGCTGGATTACTGCAAAAATCATAATCACCATTATTTTGGTAAATATTGAAATCAGGTTTATTAAACAACATTACAAATGGATTTGGAATCATCATGCACTAAGAATAAAGATAAATGCACCAATCCGGTTCCGGAGTCTAGATCTGTTTAGAGCTCTTTTCTCTCATGAACAGTAACGGGCAAAAGAAAAAGGTTTTAAATTGTGATATTTCCTGGAAATGACCGGCAATAAATTCATCAGCGAGTAGGAAGCTTTCAGGTCGTCTTGTTCCAGCCAGCTGACACATCTATTTTTTGTAGTTAAATTTGAACTTATTTCATTTTCCACCAATCAGCGGTTCCTTTTCCATTGAGTTCGGCTCAAAACTTGCTGCGTTGCTCGCGGCCAGTTAGGACACAACTTTGTGGACATAATGTGCAAAAATAGATATTCAAACAGCTCGAACATATGAGTATTTTTGGAACGAATATTCAGATGTAAGTTTTGGTCATTTGGACAGCACCAGGCCTCTCCAAACCGACTCGCAGCAAACCACGAGGAAACGCGCCGGCGAGGCCCTGAAAAAGAAAAGGGAGCGTCGGATTCTTATCACAAGACAAAACCAGAGCGTCCATGTGAAACGGGATGCGGCACAATAACAAGTTTAAGTCCAAATAAAAAATGAAATAGGAGCAATCACCCTCAGCCTAACATAAAGCAAAGACTCCTAACTATATTTAAAATACGGTTGCCGTTGGTTACAGCTGATGACGCTGTCTTGACTGGCAGCGTTCCCCTCAGGTAACCAGCGTGAGCTCTGACAGCAGTTTCAGCATTGTTAGCGCTGTTAGCTGCTAGCCACCAGCTCCCCTGCGCCATGTTGAGAGCCATTTAGAGGCAAACCATTCCCAATCTTGCACCTTTGAACTCTTAGTCTTTAAATGTCGGTCTGGACTTCAACAGTAGCCAGCAGAATGAAAATTCATCTTCTGTTTTTATCTTTTAACATTTTGATAAATACTGAGAGACGTTTAAGGGTTAATCTGAAGCTCCGTGGATGAGCACTTTGAAGATTCGCTTTGGTCACTGTGAATCTTTATTTTAGCACAGAGAATATATTGATTTCCTCAGGAAGACGCTTAAAACCCCAGAACATTGAGCAGAGTAAGAGGACACCAGAGCAGAGAGGGGGTTCCAGCTCTGAGGGCCTCTTGTGTGTTAAGAGTCTGAGCGTCGGGCCAAGTTTGAATCCTTTGAGTGATAGTTTGAAGACAGAGAGCGGGAGGCAGCCGCCGGGCCAGAGGCTTAGAGCGCCATTCATTCCGCTGGAAATGACCTCTGACCTCTGAGGGGGGAAAGGTCAAGGTTGACGCTGATTGGAAGCAGGAACTTTTCTACTGTCATGGAGTCACAAATGTGTTGTTCTGGTCTCTGTTCAGCTCGATGCAGTGGAGTTACAGTTAATAACTATCAGCTGGTATTAGCTAATTACAGATAGAAGGTATTACTGGTGTGAATAGGACCGAAACAGGGCTCAGCTCGGGTTGATGTGCAAATAATTACTTAGTTTGTCCACTAGAGAGCAGTGATGTGTTTGTTTTTGTAAAATGTTCTGCTGAGTTTGTGTTTTTGTTTCACATTAAAGCTTCATTTAGACTCTACGATACCTCATATATAGTTTATAAACCATATGGTACAAGCAACGACGACGCTGCTGTATTTACGCCTACATGTTGCTATTTTGAGTGTTGATGGAGCAGCTACTATGTTAGCTTAGCATAGCACCAATCGATCCAAAATTCCCTTCAGGTTTGATGTGAACACAGCATGAGATGTTTCTTTGCTTATTTATTAAAAGTCCTCCCATTCCTCCTGATCATCTCACTAAATCAATTAAATTGATTACATGATTTGAAGGCAAACACCTGTTCCTATAAGCTGACATCACTTAATCAGAGCAGAAACAAAGCCGATGTTTATGTCATGTGAAAGATATGAAGCACTTTCTGTGGGTTAAAACCGCTCTGATTGATTTATCAGTTTCTGTCCGTGTTCCAGTATTGTTCAAACATTCATAAAAAGTGACAAACACAAGAAACATTTTAACAGTGAAGCCGAGTCATCGCCTCGGTGAGTAACTGACCTCTGATTCAGTTTGAAAGAATTCAAGCACACAGAGGAGGACGGACGACATGTGGAGACACTTTAACCTCTTTATTGTTCAAAGCCACAGAACTTTATTTCATGTGTCGGTTGCCCACAAAAAACACACCAACCAGACACACGCTGGAGTGATTTTGTCCCTCCTTCGTCCTGTTAACCCTCCACACTCCTTTGGTTTCCATTAAAATCAAATCACCACAGAAGAAGAGTCCTTTAGTGAGGATTCAAAGACATTTTGTGACCCGACTGAAACGCAACACGGCGCTCTGCCTCCTTTAACGGGCGAATGAAACTGCATCTGGGCGTCGAGCTCTTTGTTTTTTCTCTGCAGATTTGTTTATCCAGGACTCGCCTCCGAAGTGGAAAACCATCTGTGTGTGTTTGAGAGGTGTTGTTTTCTCCGAGCGCCACGCCGGCCGAAGGTAACGGCCTTTTCTTTGCTTTTAACGAGATGTTTTTACGCGCAGGGCGAGTGGCAGCGTCGCGGGGCCCGACACGAGGACGAGTTAACGAGTGACCACACAGGGAGGCCTCGGTTTGATGGAGGCCCCCCCGCCCTGAACTTTACGGCCTCTGAAGACACAGAGACAAGAGGTGGACATGAGGATCAGGTAGACTGGTGGAGGAGGCGGTGGCGTCTCTGTGATGATGTTTAAGGTTTAACAGACAGTTATGGAGGTCGAGACTCATCGGATCGTCAGAGCTGGAATGACCTTCCGTTTGACCAGGATGAGTCCAAACAGATCTTCCAAAAAGACTCGTATGAGAGGTTTTTATGTTCAGGTTATGTTGAAAAGATCCAACGTGATGCTCGAGGCAAGAAACTGTTTCATCAAACAGACAGACGCAGACGACTTTATCTTTGTTGGATCAGATGCGACAATCAACCAAATCTTTTCTTCTTTATTGATTCTAAGGTGTCTTTTCTTGTCTTTTATCCGGCTCGTTAACAAAGCCCAGGACCCGCACTGACTCAAACACTCACCTGGATTGTTTTCAACGTTTTTGGCAATACAGTGTTTTTGATTTTCCAACTCGTCCACCTCCCCAAACTCCCAGAAGAGCGTCTGGCTTTGAAGCAAATTTGACACAGTGGCCAAACTTCCTGGTTAGTCACGTGATGCCATGAGGCCCAAAAATATGTTTTTTTTTATCGACATATATCTGGAAAAAGATGTGTTTCTTTTGAAGTAAATAGACTGCCCATTACCAACGCGTGAATAGTCCTGCAATAAACGTGCAATAAAATATTTGCAAGTAAAAAGCCAAAACTTTATCAAAACATTTCTGAACATGTAAACAAAAGTGAAACCTAAGGAGGACAGAGGACAGAAGACAGGAGGACAGAAGACAGGAGGACAGAAGACAGGAGGACAGAGGACAGAAGACAAGACAGGACAGAGGACAGAAGACAGGAGGACAGAAGACAGGAGGACAGAGGACAGAAGACAGGAAGACAGAAGACAGGAGGACAGAAGACAGGAGGACAGAAGACAGAAGACAGGAGGACAGAAGACAGGAAGACAGAGGACAGGAGGACAGAAGACAGGAGGACAGAAGACAGGAGGACAGAAGACAGGAAGACAGGAGGACAGAAGACAGGAGGACAGAAGACAGGAAGACAGGAGGACAGAAGACAGGAAGACAGAGGACAGAAGATAGGAGGACAGAAGACAGGAGGACAGAAGACAGGAAGACAGAAGACAGGAGGACAGAAGACAGGAGGACAGAAGACAGGAGGACAGAAGACAGGAGGACAGGACAGGAGGACAGGAGAAGACAGGAGACAGGAGGACAGAAGATAGGAAGACAGGAAGACAGAAGACAGGAGGACAGAAGACAGGAGGACAGAGGACATATGAAAGCAGGCCGTGAACTAAAGCCTTAACTTATAACTTGACTAAACTTGACCCACGCTTTTGAGCTGCATCTCAAATAATCTTCAGGTTCCCTATTCCTGATGTTTGCTGCTTCTATGTGGCATCTGCTGTTTACCCGCTATCTCCACCTAAGAAAGTAAAGAAACAAACAGGTCTACGTGGGTGAAAAGCAACGTCAACATGTCCAACTTTAAGGAACCCATAAAGGACATGACTGAGACAGAGCTACAGACTGATCGTTCTGACTCGCTGATAAAACCCGCTGCCCCGTCTCCGAGCAGCAGCAGTGATGAAGTGAAGTGACAGCTCCAGGTGGCTCCACGGAGGACAAGAGGCCGAGCGGCAACTGTTGGCCCGACGCCGGCAGATAAATAATAAACCAACTGTGAGCTGAGCGCTGAGGAACAGAGAACAAGAAGCCATGAGGAGGAGGAGGAGGAGGAGGGCGGCGGTTTAAACCCCTGCACTTGCGGTTTGGCACACATCGATCAGGCTCTGGATTGTTAATTGAACAGATGTCGCCGTGAATATCTTTCGACTTTTGAGCAACGCGATACGGACGGGAGTGATGTAATACGTGGAGGGATCAGCCAATAAGCTGAGGAGCATGTGCAACCACGGCGACGAGCGTTCCTGAAGATCTCCTGCATGTAAGAGAGACTTTCCCCTGTTTTTTCTCCTCCTGCACTTTATTCTATAATGCTGCGTACGTAGGGATGCCCACAAAAAGCAGAGTATTGATGAGCTACCGGTACTTTAGAAGTTCTGGAGTGAGATGTCCTCGTCTCAAAGCTCCTCTCTCTGTCACACATGACGTCAGAGAGAACACAAAGATCCAAAGAGGTTCTACATGTTCCTCCAGTAGAAGCTGAGAACTCTCGTTGTCTCAAACTCAATACAATCCTCTCAAGTTAAGGAGGAAACAGCAGCAGTTTATCACAACATCTGGACAACAAGCAGAACATCAGTCTGCAGAAATGATCAGTGTTCTACTGTTTGGAGATCAGTCTGATCAGAAAAACAGGGTCATCGATGAAGGATAATCACTGAGGTAATTGATTAGCTTAGAATGTGTTTTAAAGATGTTGGAACTTCTTGTATCGCTGCTCATGAAAGACGATTTGTTTACAAACAATAATAATGAAGAAATGTTGATTATTTTCTTAATTAATTGTCTTTTTTTCTCACAAAATAGTAAAAAAGAACCAGAAGAGAATCGATAAGAGTGCTAGTATCAATAAAATCCTAATGATATCCATCCCTAGTCATACAGAACCAATGAAAGATCCCAAAGCATTCTGGGTAAAGATCTACGGCTTAGAGGTGGGAGGAGCTACGTATCGGTTGATGAGTCGCTCTACTTTGTCAGAGAGATTTTCCAGCTGCTGGTTTTATTCGGCAGCGGATCGAGCGCGAGCGGCGTAAACGGCCCGACGCTCAAACTGCGACACGTTCCATGTTCAGGGGGCACAAGCAGGGTGCAGCAGCTGGGTGACACGCAGCTCGGGGGGGGGGGTGCTCCTCCAGATGCCCCACGATGACAGAGGCCCCCACCGCCGGCCGCCGCAGGACACTCGTTGGTGACGTGAGCTGTCGGTCCTCCCCGAGGCCGGAGCGTGCCAGGCGACAGCTGCAGGGATCAGGGTCCCCCCCCACCCCAAAAACACCACCCATCACCCCCACGAACCCCTCCATAACCCTCCGTCCACGCCAGGCCACGCGGGGCAACGTCCTCCTCAATACGACCATTGTTCCTCTAAGCCCTCCATATAACAGGGATGAAACCCCCTCCTCTGCACACACACACACACACACACACACACACACACACGCACACACACACACACACACACACACACACACAGCAGTGGTGGTGAGTGTGTCGGTGTGTTAACATGACGCTGAGGATGATGGACTGGACTTTGATAGCTCGGCAGCTGTTTGCCGTGTCGAGAGAATCCGTCGTTCAGAACACACGAAAAGACACACCAATGAAGAAGAAAAACACATCAACACACAACGACAGAAGTTGTTAAAAACAACAATCAGGTTTTTAGATGTTCCTCTGATTTCTTTTTGCACATCAATAAACCAAATGGTGATCTATCAGCGGACACGATGCGTCTTCATCAACAGGTGGCGGCGCCGCTGCAGGCAGAGAGCTGAAAGTGTGTCTCCATATCTGAACGGAACCCATGAACTTACACTGATAAGAGCTGGATGCTTATTGGCCGTTCCTTAGCAACAGCAGCAGCATAGCGACACCTCTGACACTTTGGGCTAAAATATATTAATATTTTAGGAGCGTTAACCAGTAAATGTTTAGAAAAACCCAAGATAGATCTCTTCTCTGATTGGCTGCTGGGTCGGCGTCTACTGAAAGTGAGAGCGGCTCTTGTGTTTGTGGGAAGGAGGTTATGTAACGATGTAACTGGTATGTTGCTGTGGGCACCACCTTGACCTCTGACCCCCCCGGTGTGGGGGTGGGGGGGTTGAAGAGGATCCTGATGACACTCTGTGACCGGCGTGCTAGCTGTCACACGACTCAGGTGTCACAGTTATGTGGCTGCACTGAGCATGTGCAGAAGAGATTCTGCAGCTCTGATCAGTTATCAGAGAAACGCTGCTTTTACATGTTACTCAGCTTTAAAGCAGCGTGTTATAGTTTTAAAAATAAAGACGGGTTCTGCAGATGATGACGTGTTTATTTTAATATTTTCCACTTTCAAAATCAGAAGCAGAAAGACAGAAGAGTGTTCAATCAGTTAAGTTAAGTTTGACATAGAAAAGCTAGTTATCTAATTAGCCAGCCGTCCTCTCTGGAGCTCCCTTCTGCTCTCCCCGTGGCTAATGTGGAACTATTGGTTAATGTGAAATTTCTCAAGTAAAGTTTACGGTGACGGAGATTAAGAGACTGTAAATATTGTCCAAAACCTTTTTCTTTAGCATTTATTAAAAAATAATCCAACAAAACTTGCTAGCTGGAGTTCTTTGTCCGCCTAAGCTCCGCCCACAAATATATGTCATCATGTTTACTAACAGAAAGGGGGTCGATCCAACCGATGTGTTTATCACTAAAGTGTTAACAAGAGCAAAACTTTCTTCATAAATCTAGAATTTAACCCTGAAAGTGCAACAGATTGATGTAAAATGTTTAAAGTTTTCTTCTTGACCTCTGACCCCACACTTATGACAACCTATTTTCAAACCCGATAAATCAGAATTGAGACGTTCTTCCCCTCATTTATAAACCATAGATGGATATCTTTGATTGGTCTTATTACCACTACTGTGAGGAAACATTCCTTTTGTGTGTCATGTAGGTAAACTTACCCTGTAAGTTGAGTCTCAATTGTATTCCTTTGTGTTTTATGTTTAACATGAAGAAAAAGGAGGTAGATGGAGCATGCATGAAGTTTAACGTGGTGTTTATGTGCACTATACGATAATAACATGAACAAGGAGCTGCTTTTATCTGGACACAAATAAAACTCAATATGTGAAAACCTCAGTAAACACAAACACTTCTACTCACTTACTCTGATTCTCCTTTAAAACTGCTCCGTCAGCATTCTACCTTAAGTGTGTGTGTGTGTGTGTGTGTGTGTGTGTGTGTGTGTGTGTGTGTGTGTGTGTGTGTGTGTGTGTGTGTGTGTGTGTGTGTGTGTGTGTGTGTGTGTGTGTGTGTGGCACTTTAACCGTGTGATTTACTCCCAGCTCTGACACTGAGACCACACTGATACCAGATCCTCCATGACACCTCGTGGACCTGGAACCCACCTCATCAGCACCTTAAATCACACACACACACACACACACACACACACACACACACACACACACACACACACACACACACACACACACACACACACACACACACACACACACACACACACAGAGTTCTGGGAAGTCCTAAGTGCAGAATGTGCTGGTGTGAGAAGTGAACTTTATGACCCGGATCATAAAATGATGAAGGTAGTTTGTATCTAAAACTGATCCATGACTTCACTTTCATTTCTGTTTCATAACTTCTGTTCTCATCAACAAGAAATGCAGATATTCCATTTATACATCTGTTACCAGTACATTTTAAGGAATTACTCATATATATATATACATTTATATATATATATATATATATACATTTATATACATATTTTTTATATATATATATATATATATATATATATATATATATATATAGACATGTATTATAGGTCAATATTTATATTCAGGTTGCCTACATGTTGTTATATATATATATTTATTATATATATATATATATATTCTAGTACAAGTTGTCTACACACCATGTTATTATATATATTTATATATATATATTTATATATATATAAATAAATGTATACATTTATATACATTTTTTTATATATATATATTATTATAGGTATATATATATTCTACAAGTTATATACATGTTATATATATATATATATATATTTATATATATATATATATATATGTGTGTATATATATACACATTTATATATTTATTATAGGTCAACATTTTATATTTATATATATATATATATATATATATATATATATATATATATATATATATATATATATATATATTTATATTTATATAAAAATGTATATATATATATATATATTTATATATATATACATTTATATATATATATATATATTATATACGTTTATATTTATACACTTTATATATATATATTTATATTTACATTTATATATATATTATATATATATATATTTATATTTATTTATTTATATATATATATATATATTCTAGTACTTGTTGCCCACACTCACCATGTTCCTGACAGATTCATTGTTCATGTGAATCAGATGTTTCCACATATCTAATTTTTATCATTTACACAAATCTGATGTGAGAGCCGTAGTATATGTGTGTTTATATCTTTATAAACTGTACATAAATATATATCTAACATTAAAATGCTTGTTGTGTGTTAGTGCTTCATAAATAATCAATAATCAAATAATATGATTTATTCCAATTCATATAAATTATACTCTTAAGAAGGGGACCATTATATAGAGCGAGTACTTTTACTTCAGTATTTGGTGAATCAAATCTTAAATGCAGGCCTGTTATTTGAGTATTTTTACTCTTTACTGCAGTAAATATAAGTACTTCTGATGTACTGGATTCATATTGTGTAAACTGTGTGGTTTTTTCTGTCTTTGTGATTATTTGAGTTTTGTACGGACATTTAGTTTGTTCCTCACTTGTTTTCTCTGAATGTAGTTTGTAGATGTTTGTCCTCAGAGTCCTGCATGTGATCTTTACTGATGGTGATAGTTGTAGTCGACGTCTTTAAACACCAGAGGACGCTGCTGTCTCATCAGTTCACTTTGTTTCTATAACTGCAATATAAAAGTCCTTCACCTCTATGGAAGCAGAATAATCATGACTAGAAGGAGACAGAATTCAAAAATGTGCATTCTGCAATATAATACAATTTTAATGCCATAAATCATAAAAAATGTATTTCACAAAAATTGGAAATCAATGGAATCTATACGTCCAATATGTATTCATGTGTTCATAATGTTGGAAAAACAAATTAAGGCTCAATGTGAAATACATATTGAACAATTTTATTGAACTGTTATGTTATTTATAAATCATTTTTACAGCCTCTCCTCTCCTCTCTGTGTTTAGCATCCGGAAGTTCAGTCCAAGATTCACAGATTTTTTGTCACATGACTGTTTGTCTCAGATGAATCAATCATGGCTTCATAGTTGCCTTTAGAAACACAGAATTTTATGTTTTTTACAGAATCTGGTTAAAGCAAACTGTTTAATTGTGGCAAGATTTTTAAATGAGACACTTAGAATAAAATCTTTTTGACTAAATATAAACATTTTTAAGATGTTATTTGGTTGCTTTTCCTGACACATGATGTGTTCAAGGACCGTCCAAAAGTTGAAAATCTGGCTTCTGGCTATGATAAATGTTGTAATTTTGGTGGTTAATTAAAAGAAAACATGCATTTAATAATAATTTTTAATAAACTAAATGACTGTAATGTAATGTAATGTAATAAACCTGCAGGTGGGTTTTGAGGTTCAGAGGGTTTTAAAGAGTTGTGATAATCCATTAATCAGAATTATTTCTGTCCTTATTAAGATTATTTATAGTTTACAGGCTTATTAAAGACACTCTGAACAGAAATAATTGATTTATCAGTTATAGTTTCTGTAGTTAAGTTATGTTAAATGCACATAGTGATCATGGTGATGAGGACTCAGTTGTGTCGGTCACAGCGGTGATCAGATCTTCACACGTCTTATCGATCACTCTGGTTATTCTTGTGACCGATCAATAACTAATGAGCTGTGAAAGCAGAGCTTCACTTTAACGTCTGAACACAGAATCAATAAGAGGAAAATACAACGTGATGTGATATTTTTTTACAAGAAAAGTCACTCAGCTAGTTTCACTTCGTGGCTCCTCTCAGTCTGAGGATCATGATGGTGGAAAAAAGGATCTTCAGGGAGAAACGTTGCACCTTAATGTGAAATTCACTGTTTAGAACCTGCATTCTCTCTCCTGTCCACCAGGGGGCGACTCCTCTGGTTGTATAGAAGTCTATGAGAAAATGACTCTACTTCTCTCTTGATTTATTCCCTCAGTAAACATTGTAAACATGAGTTTATGGTCTCAATCTCTAGTTTCAAGTCTTCTTC
This sequence comes from Anoplopoma fimbria, assembly GCF_027596085.1. Classification (NCBI taxonomy): domain Eukaryota; kingdom Metazoa; phylum Chordata; class Actinopteri; order Perciformes; family Anoplopomatidae; genus Anoplopoma; species Anoplopoma fimbria. The sequence continues at coordinate 27,717,321 of NC_072467.1, read as the reverse complement.
AATACAGCATGATGTTCATTTAGTAAATGATGCTCCATTTAGAGTCAAACAGACCATAAAGCAGGGGATGCTTTAGGGCGGGGCTACACACTGATTGACAGCTCGACACCAGAGATGATGATGATGATGATGAGGAGGAGGAGGAGCGGAGATGAGAGAGGTCAGCTCTAATTGGTCGACAGTTTTGCCTCTAATTACCTTTTTGATCAGATTAGACTGAGGTGAAGTTAATGTACACAAGAGTAGAGTGTTTCTGTGTTAATGTTAAGCTTGTTGTGAGTGTGTGTGTGTGTGTGTGTGTGTGTGTGTGTGTGTGTGTGTGTGTGTGTGTGTGTGTGTGTGTGTGTGTGTGTGTGTGTGTGTGTGTGTCGGGGCATCATGTCACTGTTGGCTGCTCGCCCACTCTCTCTCTCTCTCTCTCTCTCTCTCTCTCAGCCAAACTGAACCTCAGGGTTTCTTTTCTGTCCGGCCGCTCTGATTGGTCGATGGAGAGCTCGTCTCCTGAAAATCGCCTTAATCCTCTTAGTTTAACCCGAGCCCTCGTCCAATCCTCTGCTCCCTCCCTCCCCTCTCTTCCCCCTCTCCCTCTCCCTCTCTCTCTCCCTCTCTCTCTCTCTCTCTCTCTCCCCATGGGGAAGAGGAGTTTTTAATCCACGTGGATTACGTTGCAAATTGGGTGACAGTGAAGCCGAGCGGCTGCAAAATCTGCTGCCGGCTTTATGTCTTCCTAAATATCTGCAAGGTGGAGAACTTAACCGGCCGTTGGTTCTGGTTTCATGAGGAGCAAACCTGGAAGAACCCGGTGCAGAAGAAGAACATCTCTGAGAAGGACTACTCTTTTAACCTTCTGCTTGGTGCACCATCTCTTTGCTCCAGGACGACTTTCTGGAAGTTTCTTTTAAGAGGATGAGACCCTAAAACAGGAAGTGTGGAGAAGATGCCAGCAGCGGGACGGGTTCATCTGGACATGACGGAGAGCGTTCAGGGTCCAAACCGCACCACCAAGACCACCAAGACCACCGAGACCACCACCATCTTCTTCTTCTTCTTCTTCTTCTGCTCCCTTTAGCCAACATGAGGAAGCCGTTTCCTACAAACTCTTCAGGGTCCTCTTGAATAAAAATAAAACTGATCCAAGTTTAGCGACACCGTCTCCGATATTTCAGCGCTGAGAGGAAGTTGGAAGCAGGATGGAGGGCAGGACACCAGGAACGAGGAAGCCCCTGAGGATTCTGGGATTTTTCTGCTTGTGGATTACAGCTCAGGCTCAGATGAAGATCCCACCGGAGACGTAAGTGTCTTCTGCTGGATCTCTGCTTCCCTTTATCGTCCACCTGATGTCTCCAATCTCTCTGTTGGTAAACTGATTAAAGCATGCAGGCGTCTCCTTTCAGCACCTGAAGCACTTTGAGGTTCAAAAAGTGTTTTTGAAGCAGCTTTCAGTCATTTGGAAATATTCTAGATGTCTTGTGTATCTTTTTAAAAAACATATTAGACATCTTTGGATCTCCAGAAAGAAGTTCTGTGTGTTTGAACAATGTTTGGGATTAGAGTTTGTGATGTGACGGAATCACAAAGTGGAATTATTCCACCCTATTTTCATTTATTTACTTTGCTAACATGAATATTTTATTTTACAAATGAAAACAAGTCATTAGCAGAATTTTCGTGATTTTGTGTTTTTTAAATCTGAGCTGTAATATTCTCTTTTTTACATTAAGAGGCACAAAGTCAGACTATTATTAATCTGCATTATTCTTTATATCTGTAAATCCCGACCTGTGTTCTCATTTGGGAAAAATGAGCAACCAAAAGGGAGAACTTTGATATTTTTACGTCTCTTGGTTTGAAGATGGCGACCCTCCTTCCTTTACATTTATCTGCCTGAACGTAGTAAATTCTCTGTTTCATGCAGTTAATCCAGTTGTTTCTTTTTAAACTATACGTCCAGCGTCTGTCATGCTGCCACTCAACACAAGAGCCAAAACATCCACACTAGCTTAGCTGCTAAACTCTCCTTCCTATCTAACTTACAAACAGACCAACCTGCAGCTGTTGGTTTGTTAGCTTTAAAGGTTCATTCAGCCTGCCAGCTGCTTTTTTCTTCTTGTGTTATAATAAATAACTATGACCCTTAATTTGATAGCCGACCCTCGTTAATCATTCATTATCCGTCATCATTAACGTTAGAGCTTTGCATGCAGAGCTGCTGTGGTTTAAACCATCGTTTATCGTCAGCTACAGTGTTCACGCTGAACATCCAACAGAGTTCAGCCTTCTGAGAGCGTTAGAAGCCCCGATGTTGGAAGCATTGACGCTTGCAGCAACGTCTCCCAGTAATGCTGGAGCTCCACCAAACCCGGCCAACGAGGCGAGGCTTCATTCTGACTCCATTACTTTCAACATGGCCAAAAACGTTCACATTTTACAGCTGAACTTTACATTAAAATGTGTTTCTGAAAGCATTTGAGGTGACAAGTAGGCCGTGCAGTAACAGAATATTGATTTATTTTTGATCAGCGCGGCCTTGTTTGGCAGTTTGATCTGAGTCTCACGAGCGTGCCGTCTTGCGATGGACAGACTCATTTGCATAAAGTGGTAGTCGGGAGGCGATATGTAAATGTAGATATGTGAAGGATCAGGCAACTCGCCGTATCGGACCAAAAGTGCTATGGCGGCCGGCTGTTCGACTCTCCATAGAAATGAATCAGACGTATCGGTGTATTTCAGCCATAGCTCTGCTCTGCATCAGTCAGTTTAGCTGCCTGGTTTGTGTCCGTCTGACTACTATATTATAAACTGTTCCCGTTGTAACCTGAGCCAATAAAACCTTTTTCTCCAGCTGAAAACCTCGAACTCATGCAGACCATTTCAACATTAGCCTCATGTTGTTGTTATCTTGTTTTTTCATGCAGCTGTTGGTCCATGAAAAAAAGAAAACAAAAGGTGGAAGGTAGAAAACAGTCCTGACTGGACTTGTTCCAGATAAATAAAGCTTCAGACAGCACAAACTCCCAGAGTGCACTGTGTTTTCAAGACGACCCCGAGGGAATACGTTTGTGTCAGCTGACGACCGTTTTCCCTCCGGACTCTGAAATCTGCTCTCTGTTTCTGTCCACAACGCCTGAGCAGAGACACAAATAAGAAAGGAGGTGATTCCAGAAGCAGCAGCTACAACCGCTTCAAATATACTGATTACTGAGTTCAGCATTAACTGGCACAACGACACGTCCAACCCCAACATCAACCCCAACATCAACCCCAACATCAACCCCAACATCAACCCCAACATCAACCCTACCGCCAACGTTCAGAACGTCTTCACTTCCAGATCTAAACTTAAAAAGATTATAGGAAAAGCAAGATGTTTCACCAAAACAGCTCCGTCACAATAAACACAAACGAAACCAGAAGAACTGAACATAAAAACATCAAAGAAAAATAAAAAAATCAACACAGACTAGATCAGAACGACCAGGAAAACAGAAAATACTAAATCCTAGCTGGCAAATCAACATTTTTTCTTGTTTAAAATCCATCTTCTTGTCCACATATTTAAACTGCGCTTCCCAGAATTCACCTGTGAGTGTTTTGTTTCCCACTAACGACCTCATTAGCATGAAGCTGTCGGGTATCGTTAGCGTGAAGCTTCCTGGAGGAAACACGCTCTCCATCACCATCTGTGAGCCAGAACGGCTAACGGTCACCTTCTACCCCGACCCACATTCACCACACACACACACACACACACACACACACACACACACACACACACACACACACACACACACACACACACACACACACACAAAATACTGGTTTATGATCTGGCTGATGTGGAATTTCAAACATGGTCAGCATATTTAATGTTCCCCAGCAGTACAGGAAGTATTAAATGTACTGATACCACAAGGTGAAAATACACTACAAGCATTGAGCATGTTCCCTCAGTAGAAGTATGTCAGTATAATCAGTCAAATGTAGTTATATTACTTTGTTATAGTAATTTATAAGGGTTTTTTTTTACTTTATAAAAACACACAAATCAAATGATAAGGAAATAAAATATTATATTTTTATGGATTAAAACAAATCTATTCATTATTAGTTTTAATGATGTATTATAATCTTAGAGCTAGTGTATCACCAACACTACATTTTACAGATTACATGTGAACACAGCATGATAACGTTATTAATTAATGAGGGGGGTCAGTACGGATGATTTTACTTTAATATATATTTATACAAACAGGACCGGTACACTTTGGTTTAATGTTTGGAGAGACAGTGAGCAGTAAGGGGTTCGGTGCTGAAGGTGCCAGTCCACACTCAGCACTTGGTCCGAGCTGGACTCGAACCGGCGATCGTCTGTTCACAAATACTTCTTCGTTTGTCATACTGAGCGAGAAAACAGCTGAACAAGAACCACAAACGTTCTGTCTTATCTAACTCAGAAATAAGAACACACGTCTCAGTTTGATGTCACATTTGTGATTTTTGTATGATTAAAACGATGACTTTCTTTTCTTCTGGTTGCTGTCGGTTTATGCATCTGGATTGATCATTTCCCTGATAGATGTTTGGGATCTGACTTCCATATATCAGATTAGTTTCTTGTCAGCTGGAGCTGAAAAACAGACTGAAGTAACCTTGTAACAACTTTAACAATCTAAAAAAAACATCCCAAAAAACATCTCAAACTGTAGTTTTCGTGCTTCTCTCTGCCGTTTCCTGACACACATTTGTAGTTTCACTTTGTTTGTTTTTTACATGCCGTCTCTGCGGTGTGTTCAGGTTACAGTCAACAGATTTGGCTTCAATCCGTCGGACAGATCGGCCTCAGCGCCGAGGATCAGCTGATTAGATTTGGAGGTGATCTTGATGGAGGATTTATTCTTTTTTGGCGGCATTTTTTAAAAAAACGGGTTGAAATCGGTGACAGACTCTGCAGCGAACATGAGCTGCACCTTAAAGGAACCCTTAATGTAATCACATTATTAGAGCTGATAAATATCAATGCATGTGTTAAATGAACAGATCAAAGGTGTCTGAGTTCTGAACCCATGCGGAGGAGCATTCACTGTATCTAGATAGCCACACGTTGGCTGGTTTAATACTGCTGTATGAACCCAAAATATACAGTTCTGCTGTGATTTAATTCCAGTAAAAGCATAGAAAATGATGCCGAAATAACAACATAACTGATTTGTTAAAAGTCAAATTTTATGTTTTGTTAGTTCTCTGCTGAAGACGACAAGCAAACTACTTTGAAAATGCTTGTTTTCTGAATGGAGTCTGGGCCGATCAGTGCTAGGCTATGCTAACGTTGTAGCAGCTGCATCGACACTCAATATACCTAAACAGTTCACTTGTTTCTGAAAAACATTTAAGGTGAGAAATAGTCCATTCAGCAACAGAATATAGATTTATTTATGATCAGCACCTCTTGGTTTGGCAGTGTGTTCGTTCCTGATGGTGGGCGGGGCTTGTTTTTTAAGGTGGAGATACACCAAGTCCGTTGATGGATAGATTCTATTCATTCTCTATGGAGAGCCAGAGAGCTGGGAGAGTACCTCCACCGTTATGATGGAGATCCTCCACCACTCCACCATCATGGAGAAGATGCACCAATAGATCCTTCTGGTTCTCTGTGGAGAGCAGCAGGCTGCAGGTTAAAGGCGGATTCGGTTGGTGGACTGACCTTTGATCGTCCCTTTGGATGGATTTGGTGGATCTCCAACATTACAGTGTTTTGATCTGTAAATGTGAAGTCATTAGTTCTGCTTCAAACACCGACAGAGACGATCTGTGTTTGTTTTAATAACCCTATGAAGCACTGATCAACACTGAAGCCACTTTTTAAAAACTCTTCATACAGTCTTCGTTACCAACATGTATCTGGGCCAAACAGTTTATCTCACCTCCAAAACTCACTTTAACCACCAAAACACTTCATACATTAAATATTCTCGTTCCACAAAGACTTCTGTTCCACGATGTGACTTCACTTTTGAAAAATGCATACAAGCAATCGTTGAAGACTGTAAAATGAAAAACAAAACAATAACCCTCCCACTGCAGCGTTAACGTCGTTGAATTTGGTTAAATATACTAAATCCTGTCTCTTGTGTCTGCAGTGAAATATTTTTTTTTATCTTTTTTTATTGTTTCTTTGTGCAACAAGAACATTGTTTTGTAGATTATTTACTGTCCCACTGATGAAGAGAGCAAAAAGAATGAAGAGTTTAGTCATTTTATCGACTGAATATTCTGAAACATGGAATAAATAACATACTATATAGTATATATATATATTACCATAGTATGTGTGTGTGTGTGTGTGTGTGTGTGTGTGTGTGTGTGTGTGTGTGTGTGTGTGTGTGTGTGTGTGTGTGTGTGTGTGTGTGTGTGTGTGTGTGTGTGTGAACTTAGAGGATTAGTGTCCAGAACAGATGGATCAATAAACTCATGCTGCATAAACACAAACATGGCTGAGGGATGAACTGCACGTTAAGGTTTAGAGAGTGGACCCGCCCACTAAAGCTGAATCAGTGGAAGCCAGTTTATATTATATGAAAATAAAGACGACAAACATTAATACATTTTTAAAACTTGTTGCTTTAGTGATGTTTGAATATTTAACAGATCTACTAAACCGGAAAAACTGCAATTGTATCTCAATTATTTTCTGTTTTGGCTTTTTAAAACTTGTGTTGAGCCCTGATCGAGTTTGTACTATTATTCTCATTTTCATTTTATATATTAAAGTTATTATGGTTGTGATTTTAGCTTGGATGTTTTGATAACACGTTAGAATAAAATGTATAAGCCACGATATTTAATTTCCGATGGTATTCTGATGCACATTTAACTTTCAACAAATATTGTGAAATTGTGAGAATTTGAAAGTTGCAGTAGGATTTTAATAGAATAATTGTGCAGCCCTCTTGACCACACTAAATTACAAAATAAATAACGTTCTTATAGTCTAATGGAATAAATAAATAAATAACATTCCTATAGTCTAATGGTTCTTATAGTCTAATGGACTAAATAAATAATGTAAACAGGATTAATTCCTAAAAATAAACATTATAAGAAGATAAGCAAGTTAATGAGGTCGTTTAGAAGTATAAGAATCATTTAAATAAAGCTCTGAGGACAGAGTGTGAGATAACGAGTCACTCACACACATCTTCTCCGTCCTCTGAAACATAAGGATCATAAACGCGGAGACATAAAGGATTATTAAGGACACACACACCGTCACTGTGTGTCGTGTTTGTCGTGTGGCACCTGCAGCTCTCCACTGTGACCCAGATGAACAGCAGATTATCTAAATCTCTTTCATCACCGCCGTATTTAACCGCCTTTTTCTGCCCAAAACTCACGACTGCAGAGCGCCACCGTGGCAACAGACAGCCGAGAACAGCAGAACAGCACACTGGACACAAGATCCGCACTAGTTGTTCAAACATATATAACTTTATTAAACTAAACAGAAGAATAAACAACAGTGATGAGTTAACTTCTGAACCCCGAGCAGTTTGGAGGCGTTTTTCTCTCTGTGACCTTTATTTTCTCTGCAAAATAAAAGTCCTGCATCTCTACGGAAACGGAACAATCATGACTAGAAGTAGAGAGAACTCAAAACATCAGAATAACACAGTTATAATGACATAAATCATAAAAAAGAAAAACAAAACGTTGAATTTCTTTTGAAATAATAAAAAAATTGGAAAACAATAGAATCTATATTTACAACATGTTCCAAGTGACCACAAGTGTTACCATTGTTGGGAAAAACATGGCGGCTCTACATGCGGATTTCCAATGTGTATTGACAATAAGAAGGTTCCTGGACAGTAAGAATCTCCAAAGTTTTAGAAACCAAATCAAAGCATGGACCTTTCGATGGTGTTACTTAACGTCTAGGTATCTTCATCTGGTATTCAAGAGGGATTCTTTTTATTTAACTTTTGCTCTAAGTCTGTGTGACAACTGGTATTCACCCAGAAATTGCCACAGAAACTTATAAGACATAATAAACCGTCATATACTTCCATCAAAATGTTCTAAGCCCTTTTAAACTTCCACAATTTATGTTAAATAATCTGCATCTCAAGCTGATCTCCAGGTTCTTCAGCTTTCAGATGATGTGCATCACATCTACTGCTGACCTGCTCCAAAAATATCCCCCATTCATCCTAAACAAGAGAAAAGATGGTTCATGTGGATCTCAAAGGGTGGACTGGTTTGTCTGTCTGCACCCTGACTGGTTTGGGTGGAGGTCGGAGGCAGGTGGTGCATGAATCGGGGTCTCGCTATGTTTTTGATTTCAATCATTTATATATTTTGTCACGTAACCAGACGTAACAGACTCTCTTCATTGTGTCGTTGTGTTTCCATGTCGACCACCACTACAGACCATAATGATGCCATAACAATCCTTCACTTTGTATTCACCTGTTGGTGCGTCTGTGTTTCAGGGTGCAGCAGTGGGCGATGGAGTTCTCCGTTCAGCTTCGAGACTTCACCACCAAATACTCCGGCTCTCTGCTGCTGCAGAAGGTAAATGAAGACGTTTCCATTGGTTCTCTTGACGTTATACTGGTGTTTACTGGTGTTTACTGGCTATACTGGTGTCTAAGTGGCAGCAAAAGTGTGATTTTAGTTTCAGTACGTTGTTTCCTACGTTTCCCAGAATTCCAGTTGACAGCCTTAGAACCAACAGAGTTGTGGAGTTAGAGGAGAGAAGTCTTGGTTCCTTAAGACAACAGTCTTGACATAGACAACATTAGCGTAGCATAGAAGTGCTAACGCTAGGTCATGATGTGCTAACGGCTAATGTTAGCTCCACATGTTTTTATGAAGAATGACGAGCTCCAAATCCACTAAACCAGCCTGAAACCAGCGATGAGAGTTTATGGAGCTGGACGATGCCACACTGTGATTGGCCAGTCTGCGATAGAGGGGCGGGACTTAGTGAAGAGTCAATTGACTCCAACTTTTCAATACGAGACCATGATTGACAGACTGTCTCTTTGTGGCCAGAGGCGTCAAGATTTAGATTTTGATCACCTGGAGCTAATTCTGGCACAAATGTCCACCTGGTCTCAAGGATTACATGATTACACTCTGACCTCACTAACCAAAGGAATGAATATGCTCATTATGACAATTACACTCATATGTCTAAAGGGACGGATGTAAACTGGTAAATGTCTGTTTTGTGGAGGAATTCAACAATGAGGCCGTAATTCTAGTTTAGTTTTTCTACGCTCAAGTCTTATCTTTTTCTTTCTTTGTCTGTGAAAATGTCAACTTAGGGTGTCGTAAATCGTTCTGTCTGAATTTGCGGGTAATATGACTATGAATATATGAAGAAAACATATATAAAATTGAAAATCTTCTCTCTGATTGTCTCCTTTGTATCAGTATTAAACTGAGACTGATTCACAACCAGTTAAAAACTCCTGGCAGTAGCTTTGTAAAGCGTTATTTGGTGGATTCTCCTTTAAATATTAAAGCAGGATGATGATGTTTTGGATTTGAGTCATCACATCGCCTCAGTTAATATGATGTAATTCTTGTATTTGACCCATAAAAGAAGAAGAAACTGAACCTCAGACTGGTCCAAAGGCTACCAGACTGGTTGAACTGGGATCAGAGAGGAATAGGAGCGTTTGTTTGTGTGTGTTTGATAACGACCGTCTGTCTGTGTCGGGGTATTTATGTGTGTTTACCAGACACACACACACACACACACACACACACACACACACACACACACACACACACACACACACACACACACACACACACACACACACACTCACTCAGGGATCATGGTAATGCCCAGATTGAGGACCGAGCCCTCTTTACCGGCGTCAGGATTTGTGGCCTGTTCTGATTTTAGACATTCATCCATTTATCTGTCAGATTTAGAATCATCACTGGCGGTCTGCAGTTAGTCTGCTTTCAGAGACACACACAACAACACACAAACACACACAACAACACACAAACACACACAACCACACACAAACACACACAACCACACACAAACACACACAACCACACACAAACACACACAAACACACACAAACACACACAACCACACACAACAACAGCAACACGTCTGCAGAGAAAGTCGATCCTAAAATAACTATGATAATGTTGAATGTGTCTGAGAGGACGACTCTTCCTGTCTGGATGGTGCTTTTATTTTGTAGAAAGTCTCTTTACTAATAGATGTTAATAAGTTTAGAACATGGAGAACAAAACGCTGTTTAATAGTTCTACTGAAAGAGACAAAGCTGTGTGTAGCCCCGCCCTAAAGCATCCCCTGCTTTATGGTCTGTTTGACTCTAAATGGAGCATCATTTACTAAATGAACATCATGCTGTATTGAAGAAGACTTGAAACTAGAGATTGAGACCATAAACTCATGTTTACAATGTTTACTGAGGGAATAAATCAAGAGAGAAGTAGAGTCATTTTCTCATAGACTTCTATACAACCAGAGGAGTCGCCCCCTGGTGGACAGGAGAGAGAATGCAGCTTTAAGGAACTTTAAGCATTGACTTCACTCTTCAGATTCGGAGTTGCTTCCTGGTTGGATCCCATCACTTATAGTACGAAATTGATCAAGAAAATAGGTTTTTAGAGCCTTTAAGCTCACATCCTAAAAGCATGGTGACATTTTACTAAATGTGTGTTTGGACAAAAACATTAGCTTCTGTCTCACAGACTTCTTTCAACAACCAGCAGGTCACGTTTGCATATTTTAAATGTGTAGAAATAAGCTCTATAATAAGACTTCCCATCAGTCACCTTTTAGTGACCGTACATGTCCAGTAGCCGTGTAACAGTCCATACTTTTAGAATTTGTTTTAAAAATGTGTCAATTTCTTCAACAAATACCAGCCTTCAAATCAGAAAACAGCAGATTTATCAGCCAGTTAAAGTGTCACATGGAGTCTTTCTTTGTGAATGGATGCAGATAAAGAGGTGAGGTAACGCTAAAGGTTTGGCTCTACCTGCAGTTGAGTCAGTAAGAGGTTTGCATTGGTTAAATGGAATTAGTGAAGGACTTAATGGAATGATTCAGAGTGTAAATAACCAGCCCCCCCCCTCCCCCTCTCTCAGCTTCTTCATCCAGAGAAACTGACCTGATTACCCCAGAGAGCCTGTAAAAAAACGAAAATAAACACCCACATCTCCACATCCGCGCGGTAATCTGAGAGTGAGTCTCTCAATCCGAATTATCTGATGAAAACAAACCAATCAGATCAGTTTCACTGCGTCACCTGTTTCAATTATCGTGTGGAGATGACCTGAAACAAAGCAGGTCAGATCCAGATCAGTTTGGGGTGTTTTATGCTCCCGTCACATTTGGCTCTCTGTGGCTTTGATTTCTGCTGTAATATGAAAGTCCTGCTTCTCTACGGAAACAGAGCAATCATGGCTAGAAGTAGAGAGAACTCAAACATGTCTTTAGTGCAGAATGACACAGTTACAATGACATAAAGCTTGAAATTCTGTTATAATTTATTTTACAAACATTTAAAAACAATGGCATCTATATATCCTCTCCTCTCCTCTCTGCTCTGTGTTCAGTCCAAGTTTCACTGAATATTTGTCACATGGCTGTTGGTCTCAGATGAATCAATCATGGCTTCATAGTTTCAATGAGGAGCTCAGAATTTAATGTTTTTTACAGAATCTGGTTAAAGAAAATGGTTTATTTGCTATAAGATGTGACTGAGAATAAAAATGTTTTTGATGAGGCTTTGTTTTGGCTGCGTTCATCGTACATGATGTGCTCAAACACCGTTGGAAAGATGAAAATATTGCGATAATGATGTTTTTTACAGCTTCTGGCTGGGATAAATGCTGTAGTTTTGGCGATGGTTTAGAGAAAACATGCTTTCCAATCCCGCCAATGGGTTTTGGGGTTCAGAGGGTTTAAAGAACTACTTAATTTGTACTTAAACAAGAGATATTGCTTCATAACTTGTTGGCTAAATCATAACCTGAGACCCATTGCTTAGGTTGATGAAGATGACACAAACAGTAGTTTTGTTCGTATTATTGTATTATATTTAAAGATATTTGGTTTTAGAGCACAAACAGTTTAGCAAACAAATGACATCTGGTCTTCTGGGGAAGAAGGTACAGATTCCTGATTCCCTCTCAACTGTTTCAGATCTCAAACAAAAGAGACTGATACAAAGACAACTTGAGTAAAGAGATCTTCTTTATTTATTGAAGGAAAAAAAGTTATCCAACACCAGCAGGTCTTGTGTGAAAAGTACAACTACTTATATTCGAGTACTTGCTCGATAACTAGTACCAATACGAGTACTCAATACATCTTTACAGTTCTAACAATAACTAGGCCTTTGTTAAAATGTGTGTTTGTGTCTTTCTCAGAAACTGAAGGATGTGGAGTCCATCATTAAGATCGTGGAGTTGGATGGAAATGACCTGGTGAAGGATTACTCGGATGAAATCGAGCGAATGTTGGGAAGCAAGATGAAGTCGGTGAAGGTGAGGACAAAGAAGGCTTCCTCCACCTGAGCGTGTTGTACAGGACGGATCAGTGTGGAAATATGAAGTCCATTCAAGGTTTTAAGTCCGGGTACTTACAAGAGACAGATTAAAGAAAGAGTGGTCAGAATCAAAGCAGCAGACTCGGAGATATAAAGACTTTTATTAATGTCAGAAGGTAAAAAAAACACTGGATCCTGCATTTCCCAGAATGCAAATCACTTGCATGTTCTCAGTCCCTTTGTGCTCAGTAATGACCTACTTCTTTTAAACTCCATGCCTTCACTTTGCAAATAATATATATTTATTATAAATGTATAATCTCCAGACCCAATCTAATGGTAACCTTGGGGATCTCACTATGACATCATCAGCGTAGAATCGGTGCAGTGCCCTTTAAAACTACTGGGACTGACTCTGGGATTAGTGGGATTGTGACTTCTGTTACGGTTCATAACGCAACACAAAATGAAAGAAAAACTATTTTTTACCATCTACAGTAAAAATATATATTTTTTAGATATTTTTTTTGTTTAAAGCTGACCTTTTATGCTTGTTAGCTACTATTAGAAAGTGAGCTAACACATGTTTTTTCATGAATTTCAATATCACAACATTACAGTATGTGTTTGCTTGAACAGTGATGCAGTACCATGATACATTAGGTTGCCTGTTCACTGCCATTTAAATTAAAGGGACATTTCACCTATAAAGGACTCATTCTTTCTCTCCAGTTAGCTTTCTTTGTACCTGCCAGGACAAATGAAACAATATGGGATGGTTTTAACTGCCTCTCTCTGTCTTATGTCACCTGTGATGATGATGATGATGATGATGATGATGATGATGATGATGATGATGATGATGATGAGTTAGACATTACTTCATTTTGCGGGTCAGGTTAAGATGTTAACAGTCAGATTATCCTTCACATGGTCGCCTCATGAAGACTTTCTTTCTGTTTCTTGTCTCAGAGGTTGGCGGAGTCGGCAGAGGACGCCGATCTGTACCACGATTTCAACGCCACCATGAAGGTCGGTGCTGGTTTTTAAAGTTCACTTCCAATCTTTCACGTACATATTGTCATCCTGCATTTTATTTATTTTACTCCACCCTAAAACCTGCAGAGACCTGAAACCCATCAAGCTTAGATAATCCATCAACCCTTTAACTGGCCTAAGCTCTCAGCTGTGCTTTAAGATAAACGTTAGTGTTAGCATGCATAACCGTCTGGAGCTCAACAGCCAGTTCCAGCTTTAAAGCTTCACCTGAGATTAGATCAAACTCCCCTGATCCTGTGAGGAACTGGGTCGACACTGCAGCAGAGAAAAGACTACAGTAGAAAGGACCCGAATTATGAAAATATATTGTCAAAAAAACTACAACAAGTTCCTATTTTTTCAAATGCAAAAACTTAAAAATCCTCAAACTTATAATTAACTTTAAACATTAAATAAAAAGTAACTTCAGCATTTTCCTTCCATTTTTTTCCAACTAGTTTAGGTCAGAATTTCAGAAAAACTAACTCAGGAAACAATTTTAATGAAAGACTTTTAAACAGTTGAATATAAAGTGAATATATTCAAGTGAAAGGTGTTTTTAATCTCTTGTTTTCTACAGTCAGTTCTGCAGCACATCCAATAAATCTCATGCACTCTATTTATATAAATCCCCATTATTCTTTCTTATTTGTTTTTATTACGGAGAGACACCTCCTGGGTTTATCGTGGATGGAGAATGGACGTTACCTCCGCTGTAAAGCTGTCAAAGCCAGCATCATGTTCTGAACGGAACCTTCTTCCTGTCTCCCTGTCAGTTCGATTACTACAACTCCATGCTGATCAACACGGCGGACGAGGACGGGAACAGCGTGGAGCTGGGAGGAGAATTTCCTCTGGAGGAGAACGAGCACTTCAACAACCTGCTGGTGAACACGCTGATGAGCAACATCCAGATCCCCACCAACGTCTACAACAAAGGTCAGAGGTCGTCCTTTAGCTCCGTCTGGAACAGCTCGCAGTTGGGAGGTCTAAGCTTTAATACCCGTCCTCTGTGTGCAGACCCCAACATCCTCAACGCCATCTACAACTCCGAGGCATTGAACGACGTCTTCATCAGAAACTTCCAGAAGGATCCCACGCTCACATGGCAGTTCTTCGGCAGCTCGACCGGCTTCTTCAGGATTTACCCCGGTCGGTCTGAACTTCAGTCTGAGCTTCAGTCTGAGCTTTATCTCCAACAGAGGAGCTGGAGTTTTGATGGCAATTGTCCAACTGAAATGTAATAACTTTATTTTGTACTGCTGCTACAACATGCAGCTCGTATCTGCCCTAAAAGAAGAGAAGAACCAGAGGATCTGAGGATGATGACGCCTCCTTTCTCTGCATTAATCAATCAGAATTACTCCTCAGTCCTTGTTTAGTTTAAACCAAAAAACATCTCCTATGATGTGAAATTGAAGACACTGAAATAATCGATGAAACTGTCCTCCTAATAATGTTTCAATTAGTTTCATCACCATTTGAAGCTTCAATTCTGTAACTTTTCGTGAGGGAAGCGTTCCTCACACATCATGTTTTAGAGGACCGTCAGAGAATGATGAATGGTGTAATTCTGCAGATTTATAAAGATATCTGTGACAGGCTGGAGAAGTATTCATGTATTTTGGTCAAAGTACATGATTATACACCATTACAAGATAATTAAGATGTGATTTCATTTCTTTACGATCATGAGAAAACATAATATAAATCTTATTAATATCTGTTGAACATCTCTCGGTGTGGTAGATGTTGTGTCTTGGTTTGTTCGACTGTAGGTCATCAGTACCGGAGCGGTAGAGCTGAACTGACTCTGTGTCTCTCTCAGGTATTAAATGGACTCCAGACTCCAACGGTGTGGCCGCTTTTGACTGCAGGAACAGAAACTGGTGAGTTCAACAACAACAACAACAACAACAGTGTCTCATGTCTGAACCACGAAATTACAACGACTGTCCTGTTGTTGGATGATTTGTCATCATGTTCCCCTGAAGATGAACTCTAATAACTTTGGTTTATGACTAAATATCTGCAGAACTAAAGACATTCCCATCAGACTAACCCTGTGTTTACTGCTAAATAGCTAATGTTAGCATGCTAACAAGCATTCTGAACATGGTTGACATTATACCTGCTAATCATCACCATGTTAACATTGTCATTGTGAGCATGTTAGCATGCCAATGTTAGCATTTTTAGCAAGGCTACAAAATATGAGGAAATTATGCAATAATGTTTTGGATATTGATATTGATACCAATATGGCGGCTGTGGCACATGAGGTAGAGCGCTTGACCTGCAACCACAAGGTCGGTGGTTCAAACCCCTCTACAGGCAACATGCCGAGGTGTCCTTGAGCGAGACACCTAACCCCAAAATTGCTCCCCGGGCGCTTCATTGCAGCCCGCTGCTCCTCCGGGATGGGTTAAATGCAGAGAACCGAATTTCCCCATTGTGGGACTAATAAAGGCTTAATTATTATTAATATAACTTAATATAAAATATATTAAATTCCTTTCAGTTTTGCTGCTTTCAGTATTCTGAAAGTATTTTGAATTATTTAATATTCTGTATTAAAATTGCTTGTTGAAAAAAAATCATTCCATTCTTTTATTCGACAAATTAACATTCAACTGAACAAAAAAAAGATAGTTACCATTGATACCATAGATACCATTGATACCATTGATACCATTGATACCATTGATACCATTGACTATTGGACTGACAAAAAGAATCCTAAAGATGAAACTTGACTCACGTTTTAAACGTTACTTTGGTTTTCTCTGCTGGATGAAGCTCAGACGTTGTGTTTTAAGAAACACATTAAACTCTGTTTGTTTAAAGTAATTATGTTGAATACTTCTCTGGTCTGCTGTGAACACAGAGACAGATGGGATGTTAAGTTTAGTCCCTTATTAAAGGTGTCAACTCGCCAGCAGCCTGAAGACAGGAACATAAAGTAGCTGGAAGCAGCTCAGCCTCAAAGCTCCTCAACCGATAAACCAGCTTGTGTGTGTCAGAGTAAAGACAAAGAGACAAAGAGACAAAGAGACAGAGACAGGATGTTTGAGACGGGGACATCTCACTACAGAACTTTTCTAAAGTACCGATAGCAGAACTGTTAACTTCGGACCATAGACTACATATAGGAAGTGGACGTAGTCATCGTGACCTCACCCATCGGTTTGTGGACTGATGTTATGAAGCCTCTAGTTTTGCGATTTCGCCATTGCTGTCTTGGTTTACGGCTGTCACCATGTTGGCTTTTTGCAACCAGTGAACAGGAAGTGACCATATTTGGACTGAGGACGTAGAGACGCCGTATACGTTTGACTGTAAATGGAGCATCATTTACTAAATGAACATCATGCTGTATTGAAGAAGACTTGAAACTAGAGATTGAGACCATAAACTCATGTTTACAATGTTTACTGAGGGAATAAATCAAGAGAGAAGTAGAGTCATTTTCTCATAGACTTCTATACAACCAGAGGAGTCGCCCCCTGATGGACAGCAGAGAGAATGCAGCTTGACAAACATATTTTTATATAACTAAAACCTCAGATAAGATCATAAGCTGAGGCAGCAGAACTTCACTAAACTGTTGTGTAGTTCTTGGACACTGTTTGTAAAGCATGTCTGTTATTTTACCGTCTTTTTACCGTCTAAGAACAGACATAAACACGACATTAAAAAGGGGGAGCGTCAGTCGTTCTGCTGGCTGTGAGCTGGCGGAGTCCTGATCCTCTGGAACAGACCATAATCTGCTTCTTAGCCGGCACCATATGTGACCGATCATGCATTTTCTAAATAATACCAGAGAGCTGCATATGTCCTCGAACGCCTCGTCACGCAGCTTCACTGCAGCTGAGCCGTTTCTATTGATAACGTGGAGAAACAGATCTGATCGGGTTAGAAATAAACTACAAGATGATTATTTTATATATAATAACTTAAGCTCTTTACTGTCAGCTGCTCTGTATGTGAAATATGAAGTATTTATAGCTGAAATCGTCTATAAAATCTCCCGTAAGACATATTTTTATCTTAATGGATTTGAGTTAAAACAATGAAATCAAACTTTAAAATATTTAATTTACACATTTCATTATGGTTTGTTTTTAAGAGATATTTAATGTTTGTAGTCAATATTAATATAACTAAATATATAGATTAAATACAAACAAGAACATTGCTTAATAATTTCACAATTATCTTTTATTATTTTGATATTTATTGTGATTTAAACTAATTTTACAGCTTTATGCATCACTAGAATGATAATACATAAGTAGTCAGACTGTTGGAGTGTTTGATTTCATCCAGAAGTAGACAGGAGGCAAAGGAGACATGGAATAATTCAAAATAATCATGATTGTATCTGTTATTGTTGCTTGTGATCTAACTCCTCTTTTGATTGGGTGTTGATGACTTTCTTATAAATATGTTCATAATGTGATTTTCTTCTTAGAACCCTATTTAATTATTAATACTGTATTACCTGTACATCAATCATGATTCATCATCTTGAAGTGTCTGAGCTCAGAGGATGGCAGCTTGTGATTGGTTGAGGGCTGACAGGGGGGCTGTAATGAAAAGTGACATAATGAAGTAGAAGAATAACAAGTAATAACAAGTGTAATGTTATTAAATGTTGTCGTGGTGCGTTCAGGTACATCCAGGCAGCCACGTCTCCCAAAGACATCGTCATCATGGTGGACATCAGCGGCAGCATGAAGGGGCTGAAGATGACCATCGCCAAACACACCATCAACACCATCCTGGACACGCTGGGGGAGAACGACTTCGTCAACGTCATCGCTGTGAGACACACACACACACACACACACACACACACACACACACACACACACACACACACACACACACACACACACACACACACACACACACATATATCGACCTAACAGAGTGAGACATTACATCAGTGATAGAACAAAATTAACAAAATTAAAGTATCTGTACCACAAAGTAAAAATACTAAGTATTGTACAAAAGTATGTGTGTATAATAACTGAAGTAAAGTACCTTTAAATACTGAAGTAAAGTACCTTTAAATACTGAAGTAAAGTACCTTTAATACTGAAGTAAAGTACCTTTAAATACTGAAGTAAAGTACCTTTAATTGAAGTAAAGTACTTTAAATACTGAAGTAAAGTACCTTTAAATACTGAAGTAAAGTACTTTAAATACTGAAGTAAAGTACCTTTAAAGTTACTAAATACTGGTCCTTTAAATTGAAGTAAAGTACTGTTTGAGTAAATGTACTTAGTTACATTCCACCACTGTGTTCTGTGTATTTGGAGGTAACTGTTACTGGTCCAGGGATTTAAACCAGAGACTGCTGTTTGCTCATGAATCTGTCTCCTCCTCCTGTGTCTCCTCCTCTTGTGTCTCCTCCTCTGTCTCCTCCTCTTGTGTCTCCTCCTGTCTCCTCCTCCCTGTGTCTCTCCTCTGTCTCCTCCCTGTCTGTCTCCTCCTCCTGTGTCTCCTCTCCTGTGTCTCCTCCTGTGTCTCCTCCTCCTCTTGTGTCTCCTCCTCTGTCTGTCTCCCTCCCTGTGTCTCCTCTCTGTCTCCTCCTGTGTCTCTGTGTCTCCTCCTGTCTCCTCCTCCTCCTCCTGTGTCTCCTCCTGTGTCTCCTCTCTGTGTCTCCTCTCCCTCCTGTGTCTCCTCCTCTGTCTCCTCCTGCGTCTCCTCCTCCTCCTCTTCAGTACACTGACTATGTCCGGTACGTGGAGCCGTGCTTCAAAGGAACTCTGGTTCAGGCCGACTTAGACAACAGAGAGGTGAGAACACACACACACACACACACACACACACACACACACACACACACACACACACACACACACACACACACACACACACACACACACTAACACACACTCACACACTAACACACACACACACACACACACACACACACACACACACACACACACACACACACACACACACATTCAGATATTTCAAAATAAAAGCATGTAAGAAGTTTATAAATGAAATGTCTCCTCAGTGGAACTCAAACTAGACATCATTTTTTCTTAACAGTAAACGATTGGTAATCACTTGTTTAACCTTTAAAAATGTGTAATATTTTATTAGCTTATCATGTGTTTTTTTAATGTAACATTTTAATCTGAAAGGTAATTTGATAACCAAAGCTGTTAAATAAATGAAGTGAAGTGAAAACGACAAAGTTGCAGCAAAAAAAAGAAGTAGAAAGTAAAAAAAAAATGAATTTAAGAAGATATTTTCAGTACTTTTTGAACCACAAATATAATTCCATTCACCTCCATTGTGTTTTAATGTGAAGGGAAGGTTCATTGATTAACTAATTAATTAAATATTTCTCTCTCTTCTCTCTCAGCACTTCAAGCAGCTGGTGGACGAGCTTCACGTTAAAGGAGAAGCCAAGATCAAGAACGCCATGAAGGAGTCCTTCAAGATCCTCAACGAGGTTTGTGTCCTTTAGAGATGGCAGGAGGTTCACCTCATGATTAGAGACACTTAAAGGGACAGTGTGTGAGATGTAGTGACATCTAGTGGTGAGGAGGCAGATTGCAGCCAACTAAACCCCCAGAGGCCTTCAGGTAGGAATCCTCTTGTCAACACTCTGTTCTTCTTCATGACTAAATAATTGTTCTTAAAAAGATATCCAAGATTTAAAAACAAATTAATTAAGAGCAGGATTACAATTTATATTTAAAATATATCAAAATATTGTTTATAGAACAGCAAAGTTACTTTATAAAATCATTAATCTCTCACTGGAAACAGGTGTGAAATGTCAATAAAATGAATTTAGGGGTGAAGAAGGTTGAGAATCCTGTAAACTTTTTGATTTGGCTGCAAAATATTTACACAAATGTAGATTTTAAAGAATTTAAACTTTGTATTATCCCTAGACGTGTAAATACAGTTTTTATTAGTGAATCGACGTGATCGAGCAAAGTAAGAAAAATTCAGAGATGCACGACCAAATGTGGAGCCTTCAGTGATTAAATCATCTTCCTTCACTACGGCCAGTTTAAACTAAGCTTTATTGCTCTGTCTTTAAACTGTGTATGTGTATGTGTGTGTGTGTGTGTGTGTGTGTGTGTGTGTGTGTGTGTGTGTGTGTGTGTGTGTGTGTGTGTGTGTGTGTGTGTGTGTGTGTGTGTGTGTGTGTGTGTGTGTGCAGGCCAGGGCGAGCGGTCAGGGCAGCATGTGTAACCAGGCCATCATGCTGATCACAGACGGAGCCATGGAGGACTTTGAGTCCGTCTTTGAGGAGTTCAACTGGCCCGAACGCAGGGTGAGAAATTCTATTTTATTTATATTTTCTATATAAATTATTTTATTTTATTTGCTTATTTTATTTGTTAATTTTATTTAATTTTATTTCTTAGTTTGTTTCCTCAATTGGTTTTATTTCTTTATCTATTGTACTGTTTTAACAGGGTTTAACTCTCATGAAGAGACTGGCTTTCATGTGATGTCATGCTTTTATTTTTGTTTTTATATATTTATATATTTATATATTTATATATACATTCTTTTTTTTTTTTAAAAAATATATATATTTTTAAATAAATTAAATAAATTAAATAAATAAATAAATAAATAAATGAATAAATGAATAAATAAATATTTATTTTATTTTCATTTAATTTATTACGTTTTTTAGGTTTGTTGTTATAATATCAATTGGTTTAATTTCTACATCTAAAGTACTTTTTTATCAGGGTTAAACTCTCATAAGTGGTCTTACTCTTGATCTTCTGGTTTATTGCTTTGTCTGTAGAAGCACTTTGTAAGTTCCGTTTTTTAAGGTGCTTATTATTATGATTAAAGCTATTATTAGAGACAGGCCTTTACATCTACTTATATTTGGTCATGTCTTAGTATTAAAGCCTCCCTCTTTTCTGATTTACATTTTTATTATTGTTGATAAAGTGTTTTTTTCTCCGTTCAGGTGCGAGTCTTCACCTACCTGATCGGCAGAGAGATGACCTTCGCCCAAAACACCAAGTGGATCGCCTGCAACAACAAAGGTCAGCTGTCTGTCCGTGTGTGTGTGTGTGTGTGTGTGTGTGTGTGTGTGTGTGTGTGTGTGTGTGTGTGTGTGTGTCTTCATAAACCTTGTGTGTGTGTGTGTGTGTCTTCATAAACCTTGTGTGTGTGTGTTCTCTCAGGTTACTACACACACATCTCCACGCTGGCCGACGTGCAGGAGAACGTCATGGAGTACCTGCACGTTCTCAGCCGGCCGATGGTCATCAACCACGACCACGACATCATCTGGACGGAGGCCTACATGGACACTGTGGTGAGCCGGAGCCGGCCAATCAGAGAGCTCGAAAAGGAGCCGTTTATATTCATATTTTAAACATTCTGTATCAGATATGAAGTGAAAAAAACAACCTTTCCTATATTTTCATTTTGGGGTGAACTTCTCCTGTCATCATCATCATCATCATCATCATCATCATCATCATCATCATCATCATCACTTCACCTTCATCTGTCCGTCTGCTTCCTCCTTTGTGTTTTTTTCCACCTCATCTTCCCATGATCCTCTGGGGCTCTTCATCCATCGCTCCGGCAGCTTCCCAGCACCAAGGAGGTAAAGAAGAAGAAGAAGTTGTAGTTTTAGATGAACGTCCTTCCCATAGACAGTATGTAAGAACTGGGCCTAGTCACCTTTACGTCACCCGTTACTGTGTGGACTAGTTTTGAAGACTTGAGTTCAGCATTCGGGCGTTTGAATATTTTGTTTTTCTGGCCATCGCCCCCTTTTTTTGAAAAACTCAGCAACGTTTCTGTCCAGAATGAAGCTTTAAGACACGAAGCTTTGACCTCACTCTGCAGAAAAATCAACATTCATGTCGTTGTGTTCTCAGTTCTAAAAGTCACAAACTTAGAATCTATAGAAACGCTGTTTACAAACCAGTTTCCAAACATCAGTAAAGTTTCTTTCTGTCAAAAAGAAAAGAAAAGATCTTAAGGTTTTATTCTCTTTATATCCTCTTACACTTTAAAGGAAGAAACATATTCAGATTTTGATGACAAATCACACATTTTACAGTTAAACTATTCATATCTGACAAGTTATCATGAACGAACGTCTCCCTTTAAGTTGTTTCAAGACCTCCTGGAGTGTTTTGGCCCTCATGTTGAGAACCGATGATTTAGAATGTAGTGATCGTAGTACTTTTACCACTTTTTAAATGTAAACAGTTCTCCTACATCGCCACCTGGTGTTCAACATCAGAGCTGCACTGGTATATTACAGCTACAATAAGCATTAAATATCACATTTGTGTGAAGATGATGAAGAATATGCTAAATATAGAAAATTCATCTCCTTTCCCTCGTTCCCTCCTTCATGCTTTAAAGTGTGTTTTCATAAAGTTAACCTCTCTCTGTGTTGAATGTTTTTTTTGTCTCAGCTCTTCACCACCAAAGCTCAGAGTCTGCTGCTGATGACCTCGGTGGCCATGCCGGTGTTCAGCAAGAAGAAGGAGACGGTCAGCGACAACTCTCATCTATTTATTAATTCATAAATCTGTCTAATAATGAAGGATAATTAGTCTCGTTATACTTAAAGGCTTTCATTTGGTTTTAAAGGGGAGAGCAGTTAGTTCTGACGGCGGCCATGTTGTCTTTCTTTGGTCCAAAGATCTCCACAAAAATTAGATTTTAATCCCAGAAAAAACCTTCAGAATTTTCAAGATAAAAGTTGTAAATTTACGAGAAAAAAATCTCTTTGAGTAAAAAGGTTTTGAAATTTAAATATTAAGCAAAACAACACATGCAATTGTTATTGAACGTGAAAATAATATCACTTATTTTAAATGTGGTGTTGTTAACTTTACTGTAACCTTAACTTATGAGCCTCTTAAATTTGTAACAAATAGGACTGTTTTTATTATTATTATTACCATTATTATTGTAACTGGTATTGCTATTATGTTTTACTGTTATTCATATTATTTTTGACCATTATCAATATTTTGCATATGCATTTTTTATATTTACATTTATATTTATAATATAATATAATAACTTAAATTATAACTTAAAAAGAAGAGTTAGTATTTCTCTAGAGCCAAATAAAAAAGGAAAAGAGATGACTGAAGTTATCGTCATAGATTTTGGATAAGATGTCCATAACTCTTTTTAATAACTATTATTGTTATTATTTTATTAATATTTATTATTTATTTTTATTTTATTATTTTTATTTTTATTTATTTATTTATTTATTTATTTATTTATTTATTTATTTATTTATTTATTTTTATTCCCCAGCTGTCCCATGGGATCCTGCTGGGTGTGGTCGGCACCGACATCCCGCTGATGGAGGTGATGAAGCTGGCGCCCAGATACATGGTGAGCTCAGCGTGGAGGTGTAGGACGGACCAGGAAATGAGTTTTTTCACAATAAAAGCCTTCCATGTTTTACTTCCTCTCCCTGTTCCTCCACAGCTGGGAGCTCACGGATACGCCTTCCTCATCACCAACAACGGCTACATCCTGGCACATCCTGACCTTCGACCTCTGGTGAGTTAAACAGGACTGAAGAGGAAGTTGTTATTATCTATAAGGACAGATATACAGTATTTAAACACACACACACACACACACACACACACACACACACACACACACACACAGTCACAGTGTGTCTTCTGTCCGACAGTACAAAGATGGAAAGAAACTGAAGCCGAAGCCGAACTACAACAGCGTGGATCTGTCTGAGGTGGAGTGGGAGGACACAGAAGAGAAGGTAACAGATCACATGTTCATCTTATAGTCAAACTGAGCGTCTGGACCTCAAACGTCACACCAGCGTTGTGTTCGTGTGAAAACATTTATATTTGAGTCTGTTTGTGTCTGTAAATTTCTCCTAAATTCACCAAAAGTTACCATAACATAATGCCTCATTTGCATATTTAAACATAACATTTCATAAAACTTGTAGTACAAAAAACATAATCATCTTAATGTCAGTAATCAGCTGGTGAAGATTCATATTGATATCTATGAGTTATTTTTTTTACCCTATTCACCTGTAGAGTCTTCAACATGTATGTAATTTAACTAAACATATCTTTAAAGGACGTTTTCTCTAAATGAGTTTTTTCTCAGACTCTGATCCAGAAATCTCCACTTCAGTAGCTCTTACATACACCAAACTTTACAGCTTCATTCCTCTCTATATTCTGAAGGTTTCTACAGAGGGGTTTGTTCATATGTCATTCATAACCTGATTTGTACAACATTTTATTACTAAAAACATGGAGAAAATTGATTTGTTAACAGTATTTTCTGATTTATGGAGTGAAACAAAGAGATATTCTAAATTCCCTCTGTACAAAAACCTTTAACTCTAATATGTCAACAAAATGAAACAAGAATTTTGAACCTGGCTTTATTTAATGTTCTGATTTATTTTGTGGAAACGTATGAAAATAAGCACATATTTAATAAGATAATGCCTCATTTGTATATTTAAACATTTCAGAAAACTTGTAGTGTCCCGTTAACATGATACAATCCTAAAGTATGTAATAAATTATAGAAATGTAGTAAAGTAGTAGTTTTTTTATGACATAAATCTCTAGTTTACACATTTATCTTCTAAAAAATAGACCTGAAGCATAAATACACACAAACTTTGAGTGTATTTCTTCTCAATAAAGTAAAAACATGTCTGTCGTCAGATGAAGAATCTGATCTGACTTCATATTAAAACCCGTCTTCGTCTCGTTGTCTCTTCCAGCTGAGAACGGCCATGGTGAGAGGAGAGACGGGCTTCATCCGGCTGAGCATCAGAGCGTCAGTGGACAAAGGGGTGAGGAACCAATCACAGAGTCCCAACGTCACAACAACGGGTTCCACATGTTAGAACGGAGGAGAACGGCTGATAGAGAAACAGAGTAACCTCTTACGTATCCTCACTGGATAAAGTATAAAGTATGACAAGTAGATACAATTACAGCATTCAGACTAAAAACTCTAATTGTTTTGTTTTTTATACTGTGATGTTGATGGACACCAATAGTGGAACATCGTCTAAGAAACTAGAAAAGTGTAGAAAATAATTTAATAAATTATTTTTAATTGATTTATATTAATTTATTAATTATACTACAATTATATTAATTTATTAATTATACTACATTTGTATTAATTATAAATAATTTAATAAATTATTTATAATTAATATAATAGTAGTATAATTAATCAATTAATTATACTACTATTAAGTACTGTCACAAGAGCAGTGGAGGACAAAGTACTCAGAAGTTTTACTTTAGTAAAAGTAGTTATACATCAGTGTAAAAATACTATGTTACAAGTAAAAGTCTTGCATTCAAAATCTTTAAAGTATCAGCATCAAAATATACTTAAAGAACCAAAAGTAAAAGTACTCATTATTATATTGTATTATTTTATTATAATTATTTATGCATTCATTTGTTCATCACTTTAATGTTGCAGCCGGTAAAGGTGGAGGTCATTTTAATACCTTTACATACTGCTGGTAGTTTAATCTATAATAATACATCATCATTTATTAGTTGATTATATTTTATTTTATTAATTTGAATCTACAAATTTACTTAATACGTCAGATAAATATAGTGCAGTGAAAACGTACAACATTTGCCTCTGAGACGTGGTTGAGTGCGTGTATAAAGTAGTACAAAATATATATTACAAGTACAAAGTATTATGTAAAAATGCTCTGTGTTACACAAATACATTAGTTGCATACAAATACTGCCTAAGAGTACATAATATATACTTTATATTATGAGATAAGGACATACGTGTAGTTTCTCTCCAGCCCAGTAGGAGGCAGTGATGCTTTGTCAATGATGCTGCTTAATATGAAGTAGAAGAAGAAGAAAAAAAACACTTCCTGGTTGGTCTTCATTTGATTGGGAACAGTGAAAAATCTAGCATTAATACAGACCTCACCATGAGTATTGATGAGATCAGAGCAGAGAGGAAGACTTCTCTGAGTGACAGGAACAAAGCTGATCAGACTGATGGACGAGGAGACGATCAGCTGCTTCAGTCGGATGTTTGATGTTTGATCCTCTCTGATGTGGAACCAGTTTCTATATGTTCTATATGTTCTATTTGTGGTTCTACATTAACAATTCAATTCAATTCAGTTTATTTTGTAGAGCCCAGAATCACAAATTACAAATTTGCCTCAGAGGGCTTTACAATCTGTCCTTAAACCCTCACATCCTCTGTCCTTAGACCCTCACATCCTCTGTCCTTACACCCTCACATCCTCTGTCCTTACACCCTCACCTCCTCTGTCCTTACACCCTCACATCCTCTGTCCTTAGACCCTCACATCCTCTGTCCTTACACCCTCACATCCTCTGTCCTTACACCCTCACATCCTCTGTCCTTAGACCCTCACATCCTCTGTCCTTACACCCTCACATCCTCTGTCCTTAGACCCTCACATCCTCTGTCCTTACACCCTCACATCCTCTGTCCTTACACCCTCACATCCTCTGTCCTTACACCCTCACATCCTCTGTCCTTAGACCCTCACATCCTCTGTCCTTACACCCTCACATCCTCTGTCCTTAGATCCTCACATCCTCTGTCCTTAGATCCTTCTCCAGGATGGACAGAAGTCAATAGATGTCATGTGTACAGAATGAACAGCATAACAGAGATACAACACATTCAATGTATATGACATAAATGATTCATATAATAAGACTACTTATAATAACAGCAGCAATTATTACAGTAGAATTATAGTTATGAAAATAGGGATAGTAATGTGATTAATAATAATAATGGAAGTAGCAGTGGGTGTCAGTCGGCTCACAGCAGGAGGCACGACTACGGTCCAGGTACCACAACGATTCATGGAAACCTGCAAAGCGAGAAAGCAAAAGGGCTTCAGGGTGGAAGTAAAGCTAAAATGCTTAATGGTACAGGTAATAGTAATAGTAATGTGACTAGTAATAATAATAATGGTGGTAGCAGTCGGTGTCAGCAGGGCCGTAGCAGGATGCACGTCCACGGTCCAGGTACAGCCACGATTTATAGAAGCCTGCGAAGCGAGAAAGCACAAAGACTCCAGGGTACAAGCAAGTCAATAAGCGTAATAGTACAGGCAATAATAATAGTAATGTGACTAATAATGATAGTGGTAGTAGTAGTGGGTGTCAGCAGGGCCTCAGTAGGTGGCACGATGACAGCCCAAATATAACCCCGATTCCTGGGAACCTGCGAGGCGAGAAAGCACAAGAACTCCGGGGAAGAAGCAAAATCAGTAATGTGCATAAATAGGAGATTAATACATAAAGATGGATTAACAGACATCTTCTCTCCTTTCTCCTCCAACAGAAGCGACCTCTGTTCCTCGTCAACGACTACTTCTACACAAACATCGACGAGACTCCTTTCAGGTAAATCTGATGTTTTTGTGTTTTTGTTAAAGGGATAGTGGGATAGATGTATAAGACAAACCTTCTCAACCATTTGTAACTTATTGTTGGCTTCTTATTGATACATTTTTTTTTTTATCCCAAATAATTAAGAAAGAAAAAACATGACAAAAACAGGAGAAATAATAAACTGGGCTGTAAATATGTAACAGTGAAAACAAGTTTGTCTCTAACTGATGTGTTGAGATTGCCGTTTGATTAAAAAACTAACAGTGAAAACAAGTTTGTCTCTAACTGATGTGTTGAGATTGCCGTTGTGACATTCAGTAAAGTAATGTATGTTCTGTGAACGTATTTTACACTCCTAAAAGAATCAATATCAGTTGAAGTGAACGCTATATTTAGAACATTTTCACCTCTTTACCTTTCTGACGGGGAACTGAAGCTGTTATCTTTGCTCTCTTCAAAGACACCAGACTCCATTCACAAAAACAGTCATTTTAATTTGCACAACGCATAAGTTGCTGGTCTGTTGCTGCCTCGTTACTGTGTGACTTTTTTCCAAAGTTACACATTAACTGGAAGTATATGTATGTATATATATATGTGTATATATATATACATATATGTGTATATATATGTATATATATATATATATATGTATATATATGTATATATATATGTATATGTATATATATGTGTATATATGTATATATGTATGTATGTATATATGTATATATATATATATATATATGTATGTATGTATGTATATATATATGTATATATATGTATGTATATATGTATATATATATGTATATATATATATATATATATGTGTGTGTATATGTATATTTTTGTGAGTTTTAGTAACTGAAATATGAACCTCATGAATCGGGTCACTAAACAGTTTTCTTCTCACTGTAGATTCTTCAGTTGTTTCTGTGTGATTTGACCACTAGAGGGCAGAACTTTACACCTCATTCTATTAAATGAAGAACCGTCACTGTCTCACTGTCTCTCCATCTCTTCTCCGTCTCTTCTCCGTCTCTTCTCCGTCTCTCTGCAGCTTCGGCATGGTGCTGACCAGAGGACACGGACGCCTGATGTTTATTGGAAACGTCTCCGTGGAGGAAGGTAAGAGTTCCCACAATTCACTGCTGCACAAACCTTTGAGATCAACAGCTGGATCTGATGCAGCTGTTGGTTAGAAACATAAAACATGTCATCCCTCTCAACCTCAGTGTTTGTTCTGTAGATGAGGGCTGAACTACCTAAGATAAATAAAATAAAAACTATATAAGAACTTCATACACATAGTAGACTGTTTCCTAAGGAGTCATAGGAATGGCATAAAAAATATAAAAATAAATTAGTAAGAATAAATAAGTAAATAAAAAAGAGTAATACAAAGAGAAATACAAAATGAGAATAATTATAAGCATTTATTAGTTTATTTATTTCTGTATATAATTATTGTTTTTATATTTTAAGAAATATATATTGATTCATTTTTTACATTTAGGTTTCTCCATTTCTTCCTGTATATTTTAAAAAATATATTTCTATTATTATGTACCGTGTCATTTATTTATTTTCATCCCTTTATTTTTCCATATGCTTTTGCTTTTACTTTTTTATTTGCTTATTTATTCTTTTATTTATTTCTCTTTATATTTGCTCTTCTATTTGTTATGTAAGGATCATTTACTGCAGTAAAAGTACTAATACCACACTGTGAAATACTCCACTACAAGTAAAAGTCCTGCATTCAAAACTTTACTTAGGTATTGTGTTTTACGTAATTTTCTCTGAAACACAACAGCTTCTTAAACCTTAGTGATAAGAAGTAAATCTGTATTTATTTATTTGATTTGTATTTGATTTGTTTGTTTCTTCCTCTGCAGGTTTACATGATCTCACCTCCCCCGACCTCAGCATCGCCACCGAGTGGTACGTCTGAAACCACAAAGTCCTCAGTTTGAAACATGAACTGATATTTAATTATGTAGATTTCATCAGTTATTCATTTATATGTGCAGAAGACACAGATGATTGAGTCTCAAACATCAAAACATGACAAACTATATTGTTTAATTTTAACGTTAATAACAAGGTGAGTGTGGAAGTAATAATATCTCAAATGTATATATTTTTTTCCACATTTCACTTTGTAATTAAATCAACTAAAAGTATATTAAAGTGCCAGCAGCATCCGGTCTGGTTCCTGTGAGTCCTGGTTCACTAAAACCTCTTTCCCTCAGGACGTACTGTGAGACCGACATCGACCCGAGTCACCGGAAATACTCTCAGCTTCAGGCCGCCATCCGCTACCTGCTGGGGAAGGAGCCCGACCTGGAGTGTAGGTTTATACTATAATATAAAGGTGTTTTAGCTCCATTTAGATTTATACTAATGATATAATATGAGGATCTGGGTCCGGTTGTGTTAAGGTAACTTCAATTATTCACTTAAGTATTTAAGGTTTTCTCATTTTCTTGGTCTTTAACTTAAGGAATCCCTTGATTTTAGTTGAACTTTTGCACAAAAGACCTTAGCAACCAAAGTAAAGAAAAAAACATTAGTTACCGGTGATAAATGAAAGATAAGCTTAACAATGAGTGATTGATTTCTACAAATTAACTTATTAGAAGAAGATTTCATCTTAATTATTATGTTTATTCAGCAATTTCATTTT
>NC_072467.1:27664081-27684081 GCF_027596085.1 Anoplopoma fimbria | reverse complement strand
TTTTTGGGCATTTTGATTTTTATTTCATTTACAACTTTAACCAGGTGTTTAAAAACTGTGACTGTAATTCAGGAGGAAATACATTTCCCTCAAAAACGTGATTGAGAGTGAAGTTTAGTTGATTGGAAAAAGAGATGTGAAATAATAATACTACTAATTATAATAATAGTTCCAGGCCATGTCATCACTCCTGGTTTTCCATCATACTTTTATAAATACTATACTTTTATACTTTTGACAATTTGCCTTCAAACAGGTATTAAAATTCCCTCTATGTATGTGTTTTGAATTATTTTTTAAGTGTTTTAAAAGAGTTCAGGTTAAACGGTGATAATCTTCGTTTGACAAGAAACTATCAAATTTAAATCTTGTATTTAACATCCATTAAATTAGTACTGCCCTTAAGTGCTTTTCATTTAGATAAAACCAAATGGAAACATGAATCATGATTGTTGTCGTCCAGGATGTGTGACCAGCTTACATTTTGTGTATTTTATTGAATAGTTGATGGATCCACAGCGTCTGGACTCAATGGTTCTCAGGAATCAGACCATTCAGTTACAGCGATGTTACTGTGATGGTGGAGTTTCACAGCTCTCACGGTGAAGAATGGAGTAAATGTTTCACTGACTGGATGACCTGTTGGAAAACAAAACGTAGCTGAAGTCTGTAGATTCAGATGAGAGCTGGTGAAGTCTGTCGGGATTCAGAGGGTTTCTGATCGCGTAGTCGTTCATCTCATCTTGATGAATCTGGATGAATTTGATGAATCTGGTTTGATGAATCTGGTTTGTCCTCAGCAGTTGTTGGGTGTCTTCACGCAAACTCTGCTGTCAAATCATTGTGGGGTTTTTTTTTTAAAGAAAGAAATCCAGTTTAGATAAATATAGAGTTTATTATCTTCAGCATGATTAACAGTCCTTGAGTTGGATTTGAGACATGTGCTTATCACAGAAAATACGGACAAAATAAATGAAAACACATAGAAGGTACAGTATATACGGGCCGACACCCTCACACACTCTATGTTGGGAATAAAAGGTTTGTTTGTGCTGGATCAGAAGCCGCTGCAGCTCAAAGCTTGCCCTCTAGGTGGCAGCACAGCTCTAGAGTTGTTTGAATGCAGTTTACCTCGCTCATGAAGCTTAAAAGCAGCATTTCCCCGACAGCAGGACTCTAACGGGACATAAAGTGTGTGCTATTTAACAGGGTATCCACGTAACGGAGGAAGAACTATTTATAGACAACATAAAATACAGAGAACAGATGGAGGAAAAAGAGAACGTGATTAGCAAACAACAGGAGAAATGTCACGTTTCACAGATTCACGTTTGAGCTTGTTGGGCTCAGATACAACGGATAGCTTGAACAAAAAAAAGGTGCTTTGATATTCCTAAAGAAGAACAAAAACACAGACGATGGGAAGTCAAGGTAGCCAAACTAGCTGAGGGATGCTGCACGGGGAATAAGAATTCACAGAGCATCCATACATTAAAAGAAGTGCTGCAGCATCCCAGATCCTGTTTTAATAGTCCGGTCCAGCAGCTGTGCGATCCGTCCCCGCCGACTGGTCTTCAGCTCAACCACAGAGCTGCAGGGTTCCTTTCTCCGGACGGCGTCCTGTTGATGACGAGAGCTGAGGAGCGGAAGCAGCCAGAGCGTCCTTAAGGATCTAAAGGAGGTGAGCGTTGGGTCAGAAGCTGCTGATCCGATACCCGTGCACGATGCCCTCTTTCTGCGGCGCCTCCTCCGGCGACGTCGAGGAGGTTTGCCCGTCCTCCAGGTCCGTGTCGGCGCCGCACTCAGCCATCAGAGGCTGACCGCGGCACTTTATCTCCCTCTGGTACCGCGCCATCAGCGAGGCGTACACGCATCCGTAAGTCGCCGCCACCACCATCATGACGCACACGGTGCCGCAAATCACGCCCGCGACTATTTGCGTGCCGTGTGCCCGGCGGACGCTGACGGGCCGGTAGCGCTGGCGGACGCAGTCGTCGTTGCTGCTGATGCGTCCGGACGGGCAGGGAGGCCGGGTGGCGAAACCCGGGCGCCCTCTTTGGTCGGACTCTGCAGGCAGTGGCTGAACATCTCTGCTGGAACGCTGCGGATGTCCCTGCCCTTCAGATCCCCCGGGACACTGCACCGCATGGCGTCCACCTGCCCATCTGTAAAAACAGAGTGAGAGAGGAGGGAGAAAGAAACAGGGAGGGGATGGAGAGAGACGGAGGTCGTTATATTCTTAGATGTCTTTACTCGGCACGCATCCGCCCTGCAGAGCGGAGATTAATTGCTTCGATTAGACGGCTTTTGAAGCTCAGACTCAAAATACTAAAGGGATTCGCTGCGGTGCGTTCTGAAAGACGACTGCCAAACTTCAGACTATTTGAGATTTTTGGAGAGGCCCCCTGCTCACCCCTGTAAATCAACCACTCCATCCAGTGCTTGAAGTCTCTCAGCTTGCAGTCGCACTCCCAGGGGTTTCCTGCCAGCTGGAGCTGCTGGAGCCCCACCAGGGGCTCGAAGGTGACTCTGTCCAGGGCCACCAGCTGGTTGCTGGCCAAGGACAACCAGGCGAGTCTCTGTAGCCCATCAAGGAGGCCTTTGGGCAGCCACAGGAGGCCGTTTGAGGACAAGTCGAGCCCTCGCAGTCGCCAAAGGCCCCTGAAAGTGTCCTTGCTTAGGCCGACGTACCCTTGACTTCCATTTAAGCCCTCCAGCGCCACTGTGCTGTTGTTGGGGTCGGAGGTCACCAGGCGCACCCCGAGGTAGTTAGCAGAGAGATTGAGCCTTCGCAGGCCACCCAGGCTGGAGAAAGCTCCGGGCTGCAGGGCGGAGAAGCGGTTCTGGGACAGATCCAGGAGCTCCAGGCTGCTGAGGTTGGACAGCTCATTCGTGCCCAGGGAGGAGAGGTTGTTCTGGGGCAGGCGGAGGATCAGGGAGTCCTGGTCCAGCAGTGCCAGGATGGGCGTCAGAGAGAGGAGGCCGACAGCAGAGCAGTCGGTGGTGTTACCGTAGCAGGTGCAGACACCGGGACAGCCGTGGACCGAGCCCAGCAGTCCCAGTAGAGCCAACACCAGACTGGACAGGACTGCACCCACTGGAGGAACAAACAGATGTTTAAACAAACTCTGAGCTTTGGAGTCACAACAACACTGCAACACCAACAACTGAAGACAGCCAAAGATAAACCTTCTTAAAAAACGGTCCTAGACTCAGGGTCTATCCGGACTCACCCAGACTCTCCTGGTGACCTCGTCCATGCCGGTCCAGGTTCTTCATGTCTGTCACATTGACTCTACTGAGGCTTCAGGCTCTCATCCAGATGTTTTCTCTCTCTGCTGGTTCACACCAACGTCCAGCTGTGGAGAACGTCCTGGAGAAAGAAGAGGGACACAGCAGAGCAGTTGCTGTCACGCTTTTCTTTTAATGAAAGAATCTCAAAAAATATATATTTAGAAAAGAGTCATACTTGTTTTTGTGACCAGGACATTTTAGTTAACACTATTTATACAGTATAGCTCAGAGGGCCTCACAATTTGTACAACATCTGACACTTTCTGTCCTTAGACCCTTGATTCTGTAAAACATAAAATCCTCCAAAAAAGCTTTTGGCAGGGAGTTCGGCACTTTTTTTTGCAACCAGAAGGGACAAGAGGAATAAGCTAAGTGCAACCAAACGCTTAAAACATTTCCAGACCGAACAACGCCGTGGTATCGACCTGTCAATCACAGAAACCCCGCCGCATTTTCTCATAGACGTCTATACAACCAGAGGAGTCGCCCCCTGATGGACACTAGAGAGAATGCAGCTTTAACACTTTTCAAATCAGTGTTTTGTTACGTCAAACAAATTCGTCTAAAGTCAGTTTTTATGTTCAGGCTTTTTCTTTTTTTCTTTGCAAACACTTTCATTTCATGTTCATTCAACACTTGAAGCGTTGCAGAAGTAATCTTACATTATATGTGAGAAACGAGAAGAAGAAAAGGACTCCTCCCTCGTACTTGGTTTACTATGAAGGATAATCCTTAGTGAGCTATGTTTGGATTCACTTTGCTCTCCTCTCGTTCACACGTCTTTACTCTCATTCGTCTCGTTGGAGGCAAATAAAAGATTAACTCGTTTGCACTTTCCATCTGCTCCGGGGATTCAGACCGACGGTTCTCTGTTCACCAACCGGTTTCTCAAAACCTCTCAGCCGCCACGAAGAGTGCAACTCGATATGCCAGATTAAGTGCTTCAACACAACATCAACAGCTTAGTCTGTGGCAGAGCTGATCTACACTATATTGGCATAACAGGCCGGGTTGTCCTCAATCCTCTTCATTCTTTGCCTTTTCTCG
This sequence comes from Anoplopoma fimbria, assembly GCF_027596085.1. Lineage (NCBI taxonomy): Eukaryota > Metazoa > Chordata > Actinopteri > Perciformes > Anoplopomatidae > Anoplopoma > Anoplopoma fimbria. The sequence goes on along the minus strand of NC_072467.1, from coordinate 27,679,740 downwards.
CTCTCAGAGAGAGAACACACAAGCTTCATGGTGAAGTGAAATAATCCTCTGTTTTCATCCAACCACACCGGAGGAAAAGTCAATGCAAACTTCTGTCTTCTTAACGCCCACTCTCTGTGTAGGCTGCAGATTAACTACAGCATCAGCATTGTTTCACACACAGGATCAAGTGAAATGTTGTGTTTTGATGATTCCCGCGTTTTTAAATCTCTCGTTTCCCTACGTCTTCATCTCTTCGGCAGTTTGCGATAAATCTGCAGAAGTAAAGAAAGCGTGTCGTCACTCCATCACCGTCTGTAGCCGCTACTAAGAGCCAAAGAAACGCCGCCTCAAGGTCCTTCTTTTGTTGCGGGTCTTTCTTTTGTTAAGTCGGCACAAAGACGCCAGTCGCTCCACTGCGGACGGCGTGAAGCAGAGATGGTGCCTTCAGGACAAGACCGACATTACAAAACAGGAGGAAATACAATGCAGGTAGCAGAGGGAGATAATGGGAGGACATGTGGAGAGGCTCCAGGGGGAACGTTTGACGTCACGCCACATCGTCAGGAGACAAAACATTAAAGTGCAAAGTCAGAGCCTTAGTTGTCAGATGATAATCACAAGTAAATCTTCTACATGTGTAGAGAAGATAAGGACTTTTCTCTGCAGAAAAACAACAACATTGGTTGTTTGTTTGTTTGTTTCCTGACATGAAGCAACCAATGAGGAGGCAGCGAGACATTCTGATACAACCGCACAACGTCCCAAGGAAGAGGTTGGCTGGATGGATGCTGTGAAAGAAAGTGAAAGTAATACATATCTACAGGCTTAGAAAGTCAGAGTCAGCTTATAAGAGGATGAGCAGAGCTTCTATCAGAGGATCATATGGAGAAGATGACCTCTGACCCCCTCTGGCTGTTTTGATGGTTGCAACAACAGATGGACATTGAATTGTGAAGGATTTACAGAAAAAATTAATTTTGTCTTGATTAAATCCTGCAGACGGAGCCGAACGATAGAAAAGTCTAAGTCTAGAGACTTTAACAACATTAAAATCACTCCACACACTCACACGCTCACACAAACACTCAAACTCTCAGAGAGCTGCACGCAGAGGTACCAAACAAAAGCAAACGTAGAGGTTGGCGTGTCGTCTTCTGTTTATCAAGCTGAGGTTGCTCCTGGCTGCTCCGGTTCTATTCACATGTCCCCTCCTCAGTCTTTCGTCTCATTCGTCTCTGCACTACTCGACGTGACTGGCGTCTTTTTTTAAAGACTCCACGGAGATCACCGAGGCCGACGGCTGTAGGTCGAGGACGGTCACATTCACCGAAACTCAAGCTTTACCTACTATTGGTTTTCTGGGACAGACAGAATCACGCATAACAATTTGTTGTATTTTAGGGCGCAGGAGATTCTTTCAACTAGAGTAACTTATAAAATGTAACTTTAAAGATGAACGTGAACGCCTCCCAAATCTCTGTTATGCATCGAACAACCCTGCGTGTAAGCCATGCTGATTGGCTGATCCCACTTCCTGTCAGTAGATGGGTTTTGAGTTTGCATCTATGCAGAATTTTTGATAGTACTACCACGTTTTTGATAGTCTGTAACATTTTACTCTGAACAAGAAGGATGCTGGTGCAAATGACAGAGGAGCTTGCACAGAAAATCCCTCCACGTAATTTGTGATAGAAAATAAAAAGAATTGAAAAATGACAGCTTAGAAAATCCCTCCACATATCTTAAAGAGAATCTTAAATTTGTGATATTTATAGAGTTGGACAACAATTAGACTCCGCCCACACAGCAGCAACAGCAGGTTGCAGATTAAAAGCATGGTTTCAATCCCTGAGTGGAACAGACTGTTTGGGAGTCCAGATGTCGTTGGAACAACCACTCGCTCTGTTTCTGCTGTCGTCATCACACATCTGCTGTTTTGTTGAGACTTTAATTTAAAACAGTTTCTCGGTAATTAAAGTCAATAAACAGTAGAATGTGTTAAGCACACAATGTTAGCTGAGAATAGCTGATAGCGTCATTACCAGTGAGCTACTCGAGCAAGAAACAGAACATCTGTTGGTGTTTCTGCCTGCCTCGACAAAACACGTTCAATTTATTTCCTTTTTTTAAACTCTGAACTGATCAATTAATCTCTGATCAATCTGATTGTTTGCGTCTTTCAAGCATAAGTAGCTGTCAGCTAGCTAACAGATAGCTAACAGATAGCTAAATGCTGTTGGCAACTTTTTCAGATCTTCAGTTTGATTCAGGTTGAGTGTCTTTGGCTGGTTCTGTCTTTGGTTCGTCCATATTGGTGCTTATTCTCACATTGTAGCCGTGTTGGTTTGGTGAGATGATGCATTATGGGAACTAGATACCAGACTCCAAAATGGTGCCCATTTACAACTAAATGTCTAGCTTTGTGGTTGGCTTCCCTCATTGTGCGTTCCACTACCCTAACCCTGCTCAGTAGTGTTTCCACCCGCACATGGGGATTCACATAAACACAAATTGTGTGTTACATGTGTTTCATAATGGGGCTTTATGGGTAAATGCTTTGGCCGTAGTGCCGTTGTCCATGGGGAACATGTGGGTGAGATATTCAGCCATACAGTTGTGGATGTTTGTTGTGATTGTCTCCTCTTTGCATCAAATGCTCCACTAACTGACAACGAGTGAATCAAACCTTCAGGCTCAACAACATCCCAGACTTTTTGTTCTTCATGCAGAGCAGTTGTGGATTATTATCTCGATTTAAAGCTCAGCTGTTAAGATCGTGTGGTGAAGTCCTGTCGATGTGATGTTCTCCGCCTCGTCCGCAGTGCATCGCTCCGGTTCTCTGTTCTCCTAACGTGGCGTCCTGTTAGCTGCTTAATGGCCTCTGACAGTCAGCCTCCCTCCTCACCCTCCTCACCCCCCCCCCCCGTGGCAGCACTTTTCCTCCAAACAGCCTGAGAACGAAGCAGCCGAGCGTTCGGTCCAAAAGGGCCGAGAGCACAAACACACTGCAGCATCCACGCTGAGGCGGGACGAGCGAGGGGAAACCACAGAGAGAGAGTAAACAACGGGCTCACCCCCACATGCTTATACTCTCTCTCTATTAAAAGAGACGGAGACCACAACACCGACAGACCAAAGGATCCCTGTGGACATCTCATTTCACAACCACAGGAGTCACTCTGGGGTTTGATCCCATTCAGCCCACAGAGCATCAGTTAGGTCCAACACTGATGTCCAAACAACGTCCGGAGGTGTTGGATGTGGGGGTCAGGGTTCTGTTCAGAAAGCATTTCTCTATGGAGCTGACTTTGTGTGTTGAAACAGTAAAAGAGACAAACTCTCTCTACAGCAGGCTGCTCTCACACACTGTGTGGAGGTAACAAACGTAATTCAGTTTGTATGTAATCCACGTAACCACGACCAGGAAGTACGAAGAGCAACATCGTCCAAGTTGACACAGTTCGTATCCTGTGTGAAACCAAAAGTCAACATTGACTTGTGGTCACGTAACTTCCGTACTTACGCAACAACACATCCTTAATTATTTTAACCAAAATCACCATCTTTTCTTCAACCTATCTGAGTTGATTTCTGTCTACAGTTAGAAGTTTATTAGAAAAGACTGTATGCATGTAAAGAGCGTTAAATTCACACGTGTTGTTGGACTTTTGTTGGAAAAAACGCACTGAAATGAGGAACTTTCTCTAGACGAGGATATGTTGTCTATCGTGTCAAATATTGTAGAAAACTAACAGTTATCTATTTTCATAATAAGTTAATCTTTAAAGTAATTTTCAAGCAAATGTTGAACTGTTGTTTGGACAGATTATTACATCTGAAGGCGTCACCTCTTTCTCCGGGAAACAAATGTTTTTTTATAATTTTTCTAACATTTTGTACATAAAACAATCCATCAATTTATTAATCGTGAACGTAAACAAAATTTATTGGCAATAAAAAAAAAAAAATCATTAGTTTCAGGTCCAGTATTCTGTAGCATTTAGACTTCATTTTAACTATTCAGGCTCCAAATGGGGAAAATCTGAAAAACATTAAGCAGTGTACTTACTTCTGGCCACACAGCGAACATGCACACACACACTTATAGGACACACACACACTTATAGGACACACACACACTGCCTCACTATAAAACACACACATGCATGATGCCTTGTATCCAGTATCTAAACACACACACACACACACACACACACACGCCGCTCACCATCTGCTCTGCTGCTTCAGCCTCCAAACTGAACTGAAGCTGGTCCGTCTCTAAACCACGATCTGGGTTTGTCTTTCTGATCCGAGTCCAGAAAACCAGAACCTGGTCTTCAAGGACAGAAACCAGAACCTGAAAGCCTCTTGAAACCACAGAACCAGGATCTGGACTTTAGTTTTATTCCGGATCAAACGCCTCTCGTCTTCGTCGTCCTCCTCCTCCTCTCCGTCCTCATCGCTGCTCTCTCAGCTCCCTCTGATCGTCTCTGAGCTCCTGACCAACACACACCCAGCCTGCTGACAGAGAGAGAGAGAGAGAGAGAGGGAGAGAGAGAGAGAGAGAGAGGAGAGAGAGAGAGAGAGAGCAGCCACATGCTGTAGCTAATGGTGTGTGTGTGTGTTGTACTGAGTGTGTAATGTGCATTAAAGCAGAGTTTGACATAAATAGTAACAGCAGAGTGTTGCAGCTGCAGGCTGAGTTCTGAATGAATGAATGGAGAGAGAGAGAGAGAGAGAGAGAGAGAGAGAGGGAGAGGGAGAGAGACAATGAGAGAGAGCCGGAAAGAGAGAGAGACAGATAGATGGATGGATGGATGGATGGATGGATGGATGGATGGATAGAGAGAGAGAGAGAGAGACAGACAGAGAGAGATGGAGAGAGAGAGACAGAGAGGGAGAGACAATGAGAGAGAGCCGGAAAGAGAGAGAGACAGATAGATAGATAGATGGGGAGAGAGAGAGAGACAGACAGAGAGAGAGAGACAGACAGAGAGAGATGGAAAGAGAGAGAGAGAGACACACAGAAGGAGAGCTGGAGAGCATCCTCCGTTAACGTTAGCTGTTAGCTCAGTTATTTAGCAGAACTGTGCTAACGTTAACTAGCTCTCCTCCTGACGACGTGAACACGGATCAATAGTTCTCATCGTAGCGTAATCAGAGAAATGTTGGACTGTCTCTGGACCGGGGGGGTACTGACGGAAAGAAATCAGCACCACCACGTTTTCAGAATTTTGCCGACGAGGTTTTGGCCTCTACCAGAGACGTATACAGGGTCACTAGGTCACTCCTCCTCAGTCCAAATATGGTCATTACTGTTAATTGGCTGAACAAAAACAACAACATTGCGACGGCCGTAAACCAAGATGGCGACGGCCAAATCGTCAAACTCAAGGCTTCGACGTCACGATGACTACGTCCACTTCTTATTTACAGTCTTTGGTTTTTCCCTCATATGTGCTGCCACCCAGTGGTTCACTTGTACCACTACAGCTTGTTTTTAGCTCAGTTTGAACTGTGTAACTGTGTAAACTATTCTTTAAAATCACACCCAAACACTTCGACTCCTCACATGACTGCGTTATCTTATGATCCTTTTTTATTACCATAACTTTTTGTTGTATTTAAACTCTGGTCAACAGTGAGTTGGTCGAAAAATAATTGGGGATTCAAGCGCAAAATACACTAAAATATTTCAGAGTTTGTCAGGATTCAGAAAACAACTGCAGAGACAAAGAGAAGTATCAAAATCACAGGAAGTGAAGTAGAAACAAAACGATGATTCAGACCTGTGAGCGAACACGTAGAGAGCATCAAACTTAGAAAAAGAAACGCCCAGCAGTGTAAACAGTGCTGCTAGAAAATTGGACCATAAAATTTTAATGTCCTCCGGGTCGCTCTCAGTTCTGCAGCTTTCACGGTTTTTATTTCCACAATGACTCTGTCTGACAATAAAAATGCAGATTTCGTCCCCGTGAACGCCTCGTGCACGCCGTGAAACGAGATTCTGACGTGATGTCAACGTTGGAACAAACGTGCGGGATGCGTTTTGTCTCCCGCCGTGCACTCGCTGAGACTGCAGACTGCAGCAGAACCGGTGCAGCTGCAGCGCTGAAGGGCGGCGATAAGGACGCTGCTGACAGCGAGAGGAGGAACCCAAAAAAACAAAAAACATGAAATCAAAGAGCCGAGCAAAGCCGCAGACCACTGAGTCTGCAGAGAGGCTATTTTAAAAAGAAAGAAGAGGAGGGATGACTTGAGAGGTTTAGAGACCCAGAGGTCACAAACATCCTGCTGAACACCGAGATCTGAACTCCATCCTGAAAACCCTGCTTCTCTCTGATCTTTACTTAGAGGGAACTTATACATAAAGTTATAAATCAGCTGTTATGTTAACGTTTTCTTCTTTCTAAATAACATCTCTTAGTAAAGAACCTTTCTACAAAATAAAAGCATCGTTCACACATGTAGAGTCGTCCTCTCACACGTCTGGAGCAGCAGATTATGATCTTCTGAACCGTAGTGTACATGGAAATGACAAAGGAAATAAATACAGTTTATGACCATCTGTTGAGAGATTAATTCAAAACTAAATTATTTTCATGGTTATAAATGCATTCAGTCCCCAGACCAGTCATCATGACTAGATTGTGCTTTTAAACTGAAAATATCTTTCATATAAAATATATTAAATGTATGTTTAATTTACGGTCTGTAGTTTAATTTACAGTCTGTAGTTTAATTTAACATTTTGAGATGTTCAGACATGATGCACCGCAGAACGTTCTTCAGCGCCGGAAGCAAAATTCACCGAAAATGACAAAATCTAATCTAAAAGATTTTACAGCTGTTTTTCCAATAACACCAGTACACAAGAGACACGTCGCCTAGTATCACCCATCTGTGTGTGTGTGTGTGTGTGTGTGTGTGTGTGTGTGTGTGTGTGTGTGTGTGTGTGTGTGTGTGTGTGTGTGTGTGTGTGTGTGTGGAGAACAGTTTTCATTATTGAAGTGACAGAAAGCAGTGGGACGTGTTATGTTGGTCTGAGTGGAAACGAGCCTCACTGGTCCTCTTATCGCCGCGGCAACAGAGAGACGAGCTGCCGTGGACGAGGCCTCCGGCTCGGACCGACCGTTTGTTCCTCAGAGGACACACAGCGGGGCTTTAAAACGCTCTGGTAGAATGAACCTACAATCAGGTGTAACTGGATTCTTTAAAGGTTATTTGAGAGTTTAATAAATGTCAAAGCGACGAATGGTTCAGTGTTTGTTTTTGACAAATATGATAAAACTTGACTCATCCAGAGGGAAATAGTTGTGCAGAGGTTGCAGAACAAAGTAGGAAAGAGTGCAAACGTTAGCCTCATAAAGCTGCAGTCTATCATAAGGTCAGTGCTGTAGACGGCGAGCTAGCACTAAGGCTAACGTTAGCAGTTTACTGTATATCAAAGCATTTCTTACACCTTTGCATGTTTTCTGAAAGGTGATAAAAAAAAAAAGACATGACCCTCCAAACCTTTTGTTTACTAAGTTGCTGAGCAGCTGTGATTGGATCGTTTTTTTTCAGGGGCGGGGCTTCTGTTTGATGGTAGCAGAGGTGGAAGAAGCACTCTTCAATTATATATTTTAATAAAGTAAACGTAGCGATACCGCTCTGTAAGAATATTATAAGTAAAAGTACAAAAGCATCAACAGCAAAAATATACTTCAAGTTGTAAAGTACTTGTTGAACATTCATTATGCAACACAGGGAGGCACAACGCAATTCAGTTTCAGCCCGTTTGTAACACAACAAACACATGACAAACAAAACACAAACAGTAGTTCATTCCCGTAGCACATTTTATGAATTAGCATCATAAGGAATGTAAACAGCCGCAACAAAACACAATATGGCCGACATCTTCACATTCAAAATTCAACATGAGGAAGTCATTGTCCATCAAATGACTCTGTTTGAGCACCAAGCATCATGATGTGAACACAGAGTCCACCTCCTCTCGTCCCTCCGGAGTCCTGCTGTCTGTCAGTACTCGAGACAGTAGAAGTACCTGCACTTAAGTACCGTACTGGAGTAAATGTACTTAGTTACTTTCCACCACTGGATGGTTGTGAGTAAAAACCATCTCCACGTTGTTTGTCATCTTTCTCTAAACTCTCGCTTTGTACTTCACTGTGATGCTCAGAGTAATAAAGCTGCTCACACACACACACACACACACACACACACACACACACACACACACACACACACACACACCTTCAGGCTGCTCAGTGTTTACATCCCTTCATTAGCGTCGGGACAGGACAGAGGTGAACGCAGGGTCGAATTGATTTCCTGTCCTCCTCCTCCTCCAAACGGTTCGGCTCTGCAGAGTCCGTCTCCTTCTGTCTTTAATGCTTGTTTATCTGTGTGTGTCTGTCTGTGTGTGTGTGTGTGTGTGTGTGTGTGTGTGTGTGTGTGTGTGTGTGTGTGTGTGTGTGTGTGTGTGTGTGTGTGTGTGTGTGTGTGTGTGTGTGTGTCTGTGTTTTCTATTTTTAGCTATCGGGCTGCAGATGTCCTTGGATTTGCTTGAAAAGAGGTTCTGGGCCATCGCCAAGCAGGTGAGCAGAGGACCGTCACCTTAACCTTAACATACATCACTCTCTTATCTCTTTGACCTCTTTGACCTCAACCAGAACACAGCAGAGAGCTGCAGAGACGATGTAGTTCTGTAGTTCTGTAGTTCTGTAGTCCAACAGGAAGTTAGCATCACTGGTTCCCTCCACAAACATGGTTTTGGATTATTGCAGAAAATATTCTCGTTTTTGATACTTACCTGAGGTCACACCACACCTCCGAAGTTCTTCTTATTGGGGGTCAAACTGTCCCCAGACCTTGATTGAGACCCTGGGCCCAAATATTTGAGTTCCTCAAAAGGTTCCTAGTCCTTCGGGAAAGTTCCTGCAGTCGAAAAGGGACTTTAGTTCCGTTTCATCACTACTGCTGTTTCCAGGTTTTGTTCTATTGCCATCTGAACATCATTGGAACAGACATCAGGCAGCAACCTCCAGTTCTGCAGAGTGAAGTCAAAGCTTCATGTGTTAAAGCTGCATTCTCTCTCCTGTCCACCAGGGGGCGACTCCTCTGGTTGTATAGAAGTCTATGAGAAAATGACTCTACTTCTCTCTTGATTTATTCCCTCAGTAAACATTGTAAACATGAGTTTATGGTCTCAATCTCTAGTTTCAAGTCTTCTTCAATACAGCATGATGTTCATTTAGTAAATGATGCTCCATTTAGAGTCAAACAGACCATAAAGCAGGGGATGCTTTAGGGCGGGGCTACACACTGATTGACAGGTCGACACCAGAGACGTATACGGCGATCTGCAGTCAGACTGCAGTTAAACAAAACGAAGTGAAACACTGACTTTCCAAATACAAACACAAGATTTTTTACTCTGTGACCGTCCAATAATAATCCTCTGGAATCAGAAGGTCATTTATGTAATTTAAATGTTCCCTCATTAGGGAGCAGAGTCCGTTAATTGTGAGCTTTAAGTCCCTTTGACTTTTCTTATTAAGATTAAAGAGGAATGTTCACAGAATGAGATTCAAACAGAACGATCCGACTCTTTGGAGACCAAAGTAAAGATAAACGTTCTCAAGCTCTGTTTTTATATTATTTAATTAAAGTGGCCTCTTTTTAATCTTTACAACTAAGAAAAGCTCAGACATTAAATGAAATCAACAATCTGATTCTAGATAAAAACTAGTTTTTCCCAGCGTTAACATTTAATAGTTTTATGATGTTAATATGCTCATGTTAGCATGTTAGCATGCTACATTTAGCACTCAGCTCAAAGTCTCTGTTCGGACTCTTCAGTCCTCCAGAGGTCAGAACTGCAGGTTGAGGGGTCAAAGGTCATCAGAATTAAATTAAAGGTTCTGCATCTTTGTAGGAAAACCTCCTGATTACAGTGATGACATTTAATATTATTTCATCTTTATTATTTTATATCTTGTGGTCAAACGGTGGATAAATACATTTCATTTTCTGTAATTTCTTCACAATAAAAGTCCACTGTTGCTTTAGCTGCTTATTCATCCTCCCTTAAGTTTCAGTCGACATGTTTTATTAATAAGTAGCCGCCCACAAAACTAAGCTATTTTATTTCCCTATTAACTTTTGACAATAAAAGAACCTTGTTTCCCTTGTTTTCTCCTTGCAGTATTTTTTTAGACTTGTTTTATTGAAGAATAGCTGCTAACAAAGCTACGCTAACTCGGTGATGAACACATTCATTTTCTGAGTTTTTCACAGTTTTTTTTGCTGCCTTCTCTTCTCTTCCATACAGTTTAAGTTGAATTGAAGCTTGCAATTTGTCAAACACATTTTCCTATATTTTCTTCACAATAAAAGTCCCCTGTTATTTATCTTATTTAGAAGCTTTTATTTTTGATGCAGCAGCCACAGGTTGTCCTCCTTTCTTCTCTTTGAGAAAGGTGACGGAGACCTACATCTGATACATGTTCTCGATTGTGTCCACATGTTGTCCTAACCTCTCTGAGACCAGAACTCAAAACCTCGGGTTGTGGTCTGGCTGATCTGATACAAAGCCAGTTTTCCAAACAAACATTGAAAAAAAAAGAAGCTTTGCTGCTGTTTTGAATCAGTTTATGAACTTCAAAGTCATTGTATTTATTTTAATGTGTAGTTAAATAATATTCTACTGTTTTTTTTCCTCCTCATCTTCCTCGACTCCTCGTGTTGCCTCCAGCCCAGCGACACAGACGTGAGTAAACGCTGATTATTGATTATTGATTTAAAGCTTGTGTGATATTCACAGTGTTGCTCATATATTTTAAGTGTCATAGTCGTCACTATTTCATCCTTATTTGTATTTCAACTGTGTGTCTTCAATAGAATGAAACCATCCAAAAACACGTCACACCACATTGTAACATTAAAAGACATCTTCATCTTGTGTGTGTTGACCTTTGACCCTCACACCTTCTCTCTCTCTCTCAGTGTTCAGCCATCGAAGGCGTGTGTCCTCTCAGCTGTGAGAGCGCTGTAAGTGATCCCTCTGTCTGCTCATCACCAAACATCACTTCTTTTATTTTGAAAAACTAACTAACTTTCCCTCCTGCTCAGGATCTGAACTGTTTCCTGGTCGACAACAACGGATTCATCGTGCTGTCCAAAGAGAGGAACGATGTGAGAACTCACACTCCTCACGACATTTACATAAAATATCTCTGTTTGGTTTGGGTCACATTCTGTCTAATATATATATATATATATATATATATATATTATGTATATATATATATATATACTATAGTATAGTATATATATTTATATTAAATTATATATATTATATTATATATACTAGATATATATGTGTGTATATATGTATGTGTGTATATGTGTATATATATATCTTATATATATGTGTAATACTATATACTATATATTATATAATATATATAGTATTATATTATCTTATGTTATATATATATATACTAGATATATATGTAGCTATATATATATATTATTATGTTATGTTATATATACTATATTTATGTATATATATATATTTGTATAGAGAGAGAGAGTTAAATATATAGAAAGATGGATTGATAGATAGATAGATAGATTTATTTATATATATATAGTATATTATATAAACTATATATGTATGTTATGTATATAGAGAGATATATATCTAGTATATATATATATATATATATATATATATATATATATATATATATATATATATGTGTGTGTATATAAATATATATAAACAAATATATATAGGAGAGAGAGAGAAAAAGAGATGCATATATAGAAAGATGGATAAACAGATTTATATATATATATATATATATACACATATATATATGAGCACTATATTTATTTTTAGTAAATCACAGTGAGATAATTGTTAAAAGTCGAGTAAAGTAAATTTGATTGAAATGAGAACGGCTCCATGTGAAAAATGAGTTCAAAGATTATTTTTGATTATTTCTCATATTGGGGATGAAAAGTCAGATTAGTGAAAACATAAGAAAACCTCCAGATGAAGTTCTTTAAATCCTTTGTTGATTAAATGGAGCTCTTGGGTTTAACCTCCTCTGAGTCAGGCTGAGGGGTTCTTGAGTCAGGAGGAGTTTTGATTCGTCAGGAGGCTCATGAACAACATCTGGATGACTCACAGGTTCTGATGACAGTTCTGGTTTTAATCTGTGTGAGCGGCGCATTAACGTTGAAATATGGCAGCTGCTGCATCTGATGACCTTATCTGACTGTGGGCGGGGCTTAAGCCGAGCGTCATGTGGCAGCTATGATCCGTCTGGAAAAAGTGACTCAAATATGGGACTGTTTTCTGACATTCAGTCCGCCACATTCAATTACCCAAAAATATTACAGAAACTTAAATACACTAAATTCTTTTTTTACTTATCTCATAATCATGAATATGTAAATATAAAAAAAATACAAAGTAATTATTTTTTATTGGGAATTTCTTTTATTAAAAATTGTATTTATTTATTATGTTTAACTATAAATGTAGTTCTATCATTTTGACTTTTTTTAATTTTGCAAAATTTTACATATCTCAATTAATAATAATAAAATAATGATATAATAAAAAATAAATAATAATACAATTATATTCACAAAGTTAATCCAAGTCAAGTTTTGATTGAGTGTCACGCAATATTTATTTATATTTTAAAATATTTTTCGTATTTTTTTCTTGGCCTAAACAGGCTTCCGTACACTGCCGGTATCATTTTGAGGACCTTCATGGTGTCTTTGGTTGTGTGGAGACGAGCTGCCATCCATCTGACAGCTGCTCGTTAGCGCAGGATTAACTCTGTTAGGAGCCATATTACTGAGGATTAATGCATAAACACACACACACACACACACACACACACACACACACACACACACACACACACACACACACACACACACACACACACACATATACGCCACACATCTCCTCCTCAGATGTTTACTTCTACATCTTGAATATTTCCCTCTGTGGAGCCTCTACTTGTAGTTCGGTTGAGGACTTGTTAGCAGGAATCGAACCTGTGATGTTTGCGTCCCTGATCGGTCACCGTGACTGCGAGGTCGCCAGATGTTTATCAGCATCAGCAGCAGATGTGCGGAGGCCTGATGAGGTTTAGCCGTGACATCTGTGAGGCTGTTATGTAACAGCGAGGAGGTCTGAGCTGTACACAGTGAAGGTCTCAGTGACTCCAGTCTGGACTCCAAACTGGGAGCTGAGTGTGGTTTAATAAATACCAGTACTTCATCTGATAACCATCATGTGAATGCCACGTCGTAGTCGTCTCCTCATTCAAATTATTTTTACACAAACACTCGTATTCACATTTTTATTTCCTGAACTATTTTTCACATTTTTATTTCCTGAAATATTTATTTCACATTTTTATTTCCTGAAATATTTATTTCATAATTTATTTTCTGAAATATTTATTTCACATTTTTATTTCCTGAAATATTTATTTCATAATTTATTTCCTGAAATATTTATTTATTTCCTGAAATATTTATTTCACATTTTTATTTCCTGAAATATTTATTTCGCAAGGAATCATGATGGTATTGTTATAGTGTTAGGAGTATTATTTTAAAAGATATTATGAAACTAAAAATGAGTTTCTATGAATGAAAATTATGTTTTTATTATTGCTTTGCCTTTTATTATATATTTTATTATTATAAGGCCACAGCTAAAAGGTTTCATCCCTCGTCAATCTGAACATTATAACCTCCATTAAGGAAGAATTTATATATAGTGTTTTTATTAGACTGCATTAGCTTCGGATAGGTTTAGTTTAGTTTAGTTTATTTGCACAATTGAAAAAGATAAAAAAAAAACATAACATAGATAAATAATATAACAGTGCAGGAAGAGGCAGAAAGCCCACTGGGCTTATTTGAAGCCTCCACCTACATAATATCTTTGTAAATAACATCTAACATAAACAAAACGAGTTATTAAACGGGTAGTAATGTTTTGATATTGCTGAAGTAAAGGGAAGATAACTCCTCCACGCCGTTAACCTTCCAGCAGGACTCGTCTCCCTGCAGCAGCTCGTTTGTTTCTATTTGCATGTCTGCTGCGTTCCCACTGGCCTTACTAAGCAGATATTATGATAAACTGCTTCCTGGAGGTTTTTCTGCTGAGCTCCGGACTTTCACAGGATGGTTTTTTGGGGTTTTTTGTGGAAACACCCAGAATCCTCCCCGCGGCGCTGAAGCCGGTGTGGTGTGAAGGTGCAGCTCGTGGTGCGATGCAGGGCGAAGTAAATATTTAATCAGTCGGGGAAATGAAGTCGGTGCTGACGAAAAGAAATGAGTCCCAGTGAGGAAACATCTGTAAACTATGGTGTCCAATAATGTTTAACTGGTTCTGAACCAGTCTCAGTTTAGTCCTGATCCTCTATAGACCTCCATCAGTAAACAGACCATCAGAGAGAAGATCGTCTGTTTCTATAAAGTTATTCTTAAAGCTCCTCATCGGATTCTGGAGAAACCAGATGAAATCATGAAGGTTCACCAGAAACTCCTTCAGACCAGACTCCAGCAGAGACCAGTCCACCACTCTGGTGCTCAGAGACACTACCACTTACGTCCACAGGGGGCGCCAGAATCAACACACAATGAAAGTCCCTCATAGTAATGTTACAACAGTACATTTAACATTCTGCATTTAAAATCATACTCAATTGAAAATAAATATTAACAACTAAATTTACTTAAAGTATGAGCAGTAAAAGTACTTGTTCTGCAGTGAAATGGACTCTGGTGCTCGGAAACACTACCACTTTCGTCCACAGGGGCCGCCAGAATCAACACAAAATAAAAGTTGATTGTAGTACATTACATTACATTACAGTCATTTAGCAGACGCTTTTATCCAAAGCGACTTACAATAAGTGTATTCAACATAGGTATGCAAGAGAACTACTAGTCACCAGAAGTCATAAGTGCATCTCCTTTCTTAAACAAGCATCAAAGAGCAGAAACCAGAGCAAAAGTATAGTGCAGAGGCAGATTACTACGAAAACAATAAGTGCAACAGACTAATACGGATACAATAAGTGCTACGAGGAAGGCTCAGCTAGTAGCTTTGTTACTTTAAATAACTACTATATTATTATTACCATTCTACCGTGGTAAACATGAGCGTGACAGGAATTGAAGCTCAGAGTTTGACTCACTGGGAGCTGAACATCGGTGGTTTAATGATTCAACGTTCTTTTATCAGAACTGAAGCTGTGTTTCTGCTGCAGGAGTCCAAACTCTGGTTCTCCTTGTTTGCTTCCTCCCAGCGCGTTGGGCCTTCTGTCGTCAGGTAGACAGAGGGGTTCGGTTTCAGCATCCGACCGCTAACACTCAACCTGCAGCTCCTCCGAGGCTGCTGGGAAACTCCCGGTCCGTCCTGAAGATGAAGTGTTGGCAGAGAGCAGCTTGTAAACGCGAACAGAGCTGCTGAGACAAAACGCTCTGAATAATTCAGGGACTGTGGTGCTGCTGAGGGCCGGACTCACTGCAGACCTCAGAAAACCACTTCAGCTCTCAGTTTAACGCTCTGCACCGCCTGGTTCTGCTCCTGATGGAACCTCTCCGTGTTCTAGTCA